>NC_066881.1:28302816-28602816 GCF_022985175.1 Labeo rohita
GACAGTGCGCTGCAACGGGTAACCCAAGACCGAGAGCTTTATGTCCTATCAGGTCAGGGGGAGAAGATCAACTCGCTAGTCTTCAAAGGCCCGGCAGGGTCCTCATCCCAGCGCTGGAGGGTTCACAAAGTGAAGGAGCCGGTTTGCAGCGTGTACATCAGCAGATGTTCCCTTTCCAAGCAGCTGGGACAAGACTTTGTTGAGGAATGAGAGCGAACTGTGGTGTCAGAACAATCATGTGCAGTACTAAGTGATGAGAACCATTTGCACCTGAATGAAACTCAGATTTAGATAAAGGGCATTTTGATCTCTTCTCATCAAAGCTGCTTCAGGACATGTTTTAAATTATATAGCCAGATGCATTATGTATTTGGTGCAAACCAAAACACGTTGCCTTGATGCGGTCGTTAAATTAATATATTATCTATTAACTGCAATAAAGTGTATAAAAAAATTAACATCAGGTTATAAAACAAACATGTCTGCAGTTTGCATGTGGTTCATCTTAACCGACTCAATGTGGTTCACTCATAAACAGAATCCAGGGTCATTCACACTTGGTTAAGAGTCACAAAGTCTGACATGACCCAGCAAGCCTTTACATATTTACAGAAATTCCGACCACAGGAACCAGCAAAGTAGTCACTAACTTGCACTGCAAAAAAGACTACAAAATTAAGTCAAATAAAAAAAAATATAAAATAATTTAAGAATTTTGTATTAATATAAAAATGTAAAATAATTATTCTTTTTTTTTTAGCATTTTTTTTTTTAGCATTTTTTGGTATCAAACCAAGTAAAGTGTCAAACCAAGAATATTTTTTTTGAGATTTATTATTATTTTGTATTTATTAAAATTTAGACCATAAGAACCATCATTGTAGTCACTAACTTTTTTTTTGATTTTTGTTAAATATTAAACCAAATAAAATGTCAAATAAAGAGTAATGTATTTGAGATGTAAAACTGCATGAGATATGAAGAATTATTTCCATTTATTGAAATTTAGACCACTAGAAACATCAAAGTAGTCAGTATCTTGCACTGTAAAAAAATATTAAAAAATAAATACAGAAATAAATACAAATTAATAATTGTTTTATAATTTTTGGTAAATATCAAACTAAGTAAAATGTCAAACCAAGAATAATTTATTTGAGATGTAAAATTGCATGAGATAATAATAATAATTTTTATTTCTTGAAATTTAGACCACAAGAACCATCAAAGTAGTCACTAACTTGTGCTGCAATAAATAAAATAAAATAAAATAATAGTTAATTAAAAATATAAAGTCTTTTTTGTTTGTTTTTGGTAAATATCAAACCATGTAAAATGTCAAACCAAGAATAATTTATTTGAGAAGTATGAGATTGCATGAGATAGTAAGAATTATTTTAATTTATTGAAGTTTAGACCACAAGAGCCATCAAAGTAGTCACTAACTCACATGGCAAAATAATAAATAAATAAATAAAATAAACACAATAAAAAAATACAAAAATAATATAAAATACAATTTATTTGAGATGCGAAATTGTAGATATTAAGAATAATTTCCATTTACTGAAATTTACACCACAAGAAACATCAAAGTCATGCTGAATTACGCTGCAAAATATTAAATAAAGTAAAATAAAACTAAATAAAAAATAAAATAAAACAAATAACATTGTTTGCATATTTGCTCAATAAGTTATTTGATATGCATGAAGATTTTATGAATAATTTCATTTACTAAAATATAAACCACAATAACCGCTCATTTTTAATAATTTACAATGCAAATAATAATAATAATAATAATTAGAAAAATTATAATACAAAATAAAATATAAAATTAATAGTTTTTTAACATTTTGGTTTTTGTTAAATATAAAAGCAAACAAAACGTTAAACTAAGATTAATTTATTTAAAATGCAAAACTGCATGAGATATTAAGAATTTGTTTTTTTCATTTAATATATTTGGACCTTGAAAACTAATTTTGCGTTTAAAAATATAATAATAAAAAGGATCCAAACTGAATGTTTTCTGTTTAAAAAAACTGTTGGTGCACACTTGAGTTTTGTTTTGCCGATGGAAAACGTCCTGACTGACCTGCAGCCTTGGTTTAATTATGAATATGCATGATCCTCGTGAAGCAAGCAGGTAGGTCTTTGTCATCTGATCAAAGCTGACAATCAGCAGCATGGATTCATATACAGACATAATGAAGTGTGACATTTCTTGCTCTGTATATGCTGTGAACTGGAGCTCTGCAAAGAGTCAAACTACCTTTGCGTGACTTTCCTGGCTTTGCCATGCACACTGTAACCAAACCCAGCGTGAAAATGTTTATACTTCTGACCCTATTTGGAGTACCCAGAGCCCATCCCCCTCCAACCAAGATGGTGGATTTCATGATGTTTACACTATGCATAAGCCAATTACATAGAGGGTTAAAGTTGATACAATGTTAAATTCTTACATGTGTGTCATACACCGAACAAAGGAAAGGTCAAAGCAGCAAAATATTTATTTAGAATTTCATGCAGGAAGAACAAAAGAAAGGAAGAAAGAAAGAGTTTGTTTTACAAGAAAATACTATTTCAGTATCAAAGTATTCAAATTGTTTTTGTGTGTTTTTCAGCTATTTTAATTCAAACGTTTTTTCAAAGATAACATGAAAGAAAGAAAGAAAGAAAGAAAGAAAGAAAGAAAGAAGCAGTATTAGAAGCATATCTTTGTTTTCTGCATCTTTCTATCTTTTATTTCCTTTTATACGTCATGTTTGTGTTTGATATTGTGTAGAAAGTAGCCAACTGTAAAAAGTAGCACTGTCAAATGATTAATCACGATTAATCACACATACATGTATATATTAAGGAAAAATGTTAGATTTAGATATAAAACATTTACACTTATATATAAATTACATTAAATACAAGTATAAATATATACATATATATATATATATATATATATATATATATATACATATTAATATTTTTTTATATATACAATTATGTGTGTGCATTTATATATACATAATAAATATACACAGTACACACACATATAGTATGTAAACATAAACTGCATGCGATTAATCGCAATTAATCATTTGACAGCCCTAAAAAAAGTGAATAAAACAAAGATTATTGGAGTTAGTTTTACAAGAAAATGCTATATCATTCTTTCTGCTACAGTATCAAAGTATTAAAATAGTTTTTGTGTGTTTTTCAGCAATTTTAATTAATTATTTCTATTTTTTATTTAGTTTTTGTTTTCTTAAAAAGATCATGTGAAAAAAAAAAAAAAAGAAATTAGAAGCATTTTATCTTGCTATATTTCATTTTTGTACATCGTGTTCATGTTTAATATTGTGTAGAAAGTAACCTGTAAAAAAGTGAATAAAACAGATGATTGGAGTTTATTTTACAAACAAATACATTTCAGGCTTTCTGCTACAGTATCAAAGTATTCAAATTGTTTTTGTGTGTTTTTCAGCTATTTTATTTCAAATGTTTTTTCAAAGATAACACGAAATAAAGAAAGAAAGAAAGAAAGAAAGAAAGAAAGAAAAGAAGCAGTATTAGAAGCATATCTTTGATTTCTGCATCTTTCTATATTTTTATTTCCTTTTATACGTCGTGTTTGATATTGTGTAGAAAGTAGCCAACTGTAAAAATTAGCACTGTCAAATGATTAATCATGATTAATCACACATACATGCATATATTAAGGAAAAAATATTAGATTTAGATATAAAACATTTACACTTGTATATAATTTAAATTAATTACAAGTATATATATATATATATATATATATATTAATAGTTTTTAAAATATATACAAGTATGTGTGTGCATTTATGTATACATAATAAATATACACAGTACACACACATATAGTATGTAAACATAAACTGCATGCGATTAATCGCAATTAATCATTTGACAGCCCTAAAAGTGTTCATGTTTAATATTGTGTAGAAAGTAACCTGTAAAAAAGTGAATAAAACAGATGATTGGAGTTTATTTTACAAACAAATACATTTCAGGCTTTCTGCTACAGTATCAAAGTATTCAAATTGTTTTTGTGTGTTTTTCAGCTATTTTAATTCAAATGTTTTTTCAAAGATAACACGAAAGAAAGAAAGAAAGAAAGAAAGAAAGAAAGAAAGAAAGAAAGAAGCAGTATTAGAAGCATATCTTTGTTTTCTGCATCTTTCTATATTTTTATTTCCTTTTATACATAGTGTTTGTGTTTGATATTGTGTAGAAAGTAGCCAACTGTAAAAAAAAACAAAAAAAACAAAGAAAGAAAACATTTTATCTTTCTATATTTCTTTTTTATGCATTGTGTTCATGTTTGACAGTGTGTAGAAAGTAGCCAACTGTAAAAAAAAAAAAAAATAAATAAATAAATAAAAAAATAAAAAAATTAGTATATAAAAAGTATATAAAACAGATTAGTGGAGTTTGTTTTACAAGAAAATATTACTTCAGTCTTTCTGCTATGGTAGCAAAGTATTAAAATTGCTTTTGTGTGTTTTCCAGCTAAAAGATTTTTGTAGTTTGTTTTACAAGGAAAAATAGCCAACTATATCATTCTTTCTACTACAGTATCAAAGTATTAAATTGTTGTTTTTCTACATTCATTAATTTATTTTATTTTTATTTTTAATTTGTGAATAAAACAAAGTGAAAAGTGAGTTTGTTCTACAATAAAAATATATCATTCTTTCTGCTACAGCATCAAATTATTACATTTTTGTGTTTTTCAGCTATTTTTTTTTCTTTAATTTAAAAAAGATAACGTGAAAGAAGGAAAGAAGGAAAGAAAGAAAGAAAGAAAGAAAGAAAGAAAGAAAGAAAAAGAAAACCCGAGTCTGAATGCGTTTATTATATGAATGAGTAGTAAAACAGTCACGCGCTTCAGATCCGCCGCGCATGATCTGAATTCCAGACGTGACGCGCGTTCACTGCTGATCATCAAATCACGTGACACGCACACACACATCACGGAAGCGCTGCTGCAGTTCACAGCTGATGACAAACTGTTTGTTGTTCTGTGATTTAGAACTGCCTCGGAATTTGGGCGCAATGATACTCTTCTGTTCTACAAGCGAACCTTAAATAGTAAGTTTACTTTATTAAAACACATGTAGGTTAGAAGGTGCAGTGCATAAAGTGCTCGCTTCAACTTCATGGCTTTCTGTGAATTAGGCATCAGATGGGGCGTGAGCTTTAGTTTCATCCTGGAGGAACCGAGAGGTGTGGGCTTCTGCTGCAGTTTAGATGCGACCACAGTATCATCCTGTTCGGTACTGTGTACTTGTTTGCATTGTATTGTATTTCATTGTATCATACTGGAT
This sequence comes from Labeo rohita, assembly GCF_022985175.1. Lineage (NCBI taxonomy): Eukaryota > Metazoa > Chordata > Actinopteri > Cypriniformes > Cyprinidae > Labeo > Labeo rohita. The sequence goes on from NC_066881.1 coordinate 28,308,179, forward strand.
CAATTCCTACTGAACAGTTCAAGGAAGTTGGATACGGAGCAATGAGTACAGTATGTACTGGAATTCATTACAAAATATGGGAGGTTTATGAGACTGATGTTAAAATGAACCCCTTTTATGATTTATGCAAAGTGACAGAAACTGTGTGCTTACGATTAACTATTCTTCTAATAATTGCATTTGTGTCCAGGTAAAATGAAGTGTCTTTTGGTAGCCAATGAGAGCGCAGAGGTTCTGTTCTACTGGACTGACACCGAGTTCGAGCAGCAGATTCAGGAGCAGTATGGAGTTTCCCAGGAGGAAGGAGAACGAGTGAGAAAGATGCTCAAATGAATGCTGTTTAACGTTGAGAAAACAAAACATATATATTTAATATAATTATTAATTCTTATAATTTATTCAACATTTTATGTCACATTTTTATACGCATGCATGGAATGATGGGTGATTATTTTGTGTTCTTAGCCGCCTGAGTTTGAAGACAGTATTAACACACTCTTCGCACCCATCATCATCTCCTGTAGCACCATGGTGGACCGCCTCGGGGACAATTACACCTCCTTCAGCACAGAAAACAATCATATCTATGTTCTGCATCAGGTAATCCACACCAGTTGAAAGAATCATATGATCTAACACTAAAACATATATACACATATATGGTTTCTATTTTAATATACTTTAAAATACAATTTATTCCTGTGATGCAAAGCTTTCACCAGCCATTACTCCAGTCTTCAGTGTCACATGATCCTTCAGAAATCATTCTAATATGCTGATTTATTACTTTTATTATCAATGTTGGAAACAGTTGTGCAGCCGAACATTTTTTTGGAACCTGTGATTGTTATTTCAGGATTCTTTGATGAATAAAAAGTTAAAAAGAACAGCATTCATTCAAAATATAAATCTTTTCTAACAATATAAGTCTTTACCATCACTTTTTATCAATTTAATACATCCTTGCTAAATAAAAGTATTAATTTCTTGCAACAAAAAAAAGAAAGATTAAAAATTTACCGACCCCAAACTTTTGAATGGTAGTGTATATTGTTAGAAACCATTTCTATTTTAAATAAATGCTGTTCTTTTTCACTTTCTGTTCATCAAAGAATTCTGAAAAAAGCATCTCAGGTCCTAAAAATCATTAAGCAGCACAACTGTTTCCAGCACTGATAATAAATTAGCATATTAGAATGATTTCTGGAGGATCATGTGGCACTGTATATTAAAATAGAAAACTGTTATTTTAAATTGCAATAATATTTCACAATATTATTGTTTTATCTATCAATCTATCTATCTATTTAATTTTTTTGAATGTAAGAAATATTTTTTTTAAATCTATCGATCTATCAGTATATTGATAAATATTGATATATACTGATATAAACCTGATATATAAACTATTTAATGAAATTTAACAAATGATTTGTATTTTATAGATCCCCTTTTTAAAAGAAATTATGTATTTTTCCAAAACTTATGCTGTAATGTACCTCCCTAATTTTTAAAATCATTCAGTTGAGTCTGGCACAAAATGACTGCTGCTCTCTGTCATGCAGTTTGATGAATGTCTGTATATTGCTGTGAATGGAGACGGAGATGAGACAGAAGAGGATTTGAAGAGAAAGATCTATGTGATGAAGAAACTCACAGAAGTCATGTTTGGCATGGTGACCCTCAGCGGTGCCCTCTTGAGGAAAGAGTGAGGACTGCGCTTTTTAATACAACATCACCCGATTTGAAACCATACTGTAGATTAGCACAGCCAGTGTCATTCTATTTCACTTCATCTTCATTTTTTTTATTTTAATTTTATTTTTTAAATTTTTAATATATTTTACATGTAATGTCAGATTGCGCCCTCAAGATACAGAGCAAAGAAACCGTTTGTGGAAGAAGCTACGGAGCCTCTTAGAAACATACAGCCGCTTACGAGAGAATGACCAAAGCTTTTTAGTGGAGGTGTGTACAAGTGCTGTTTTTATTAGTTGCATGCCAGTTTTAGTTTTAGATAATGTACGATAAGTCTCTCCCTGTGTTCAGGCAGTGGAAAGGTTGATCCACCCGACCCTTTGTGAGCAGTGCATTGAGTTTCTAGAGCGTCGACTGGTGCAGCAGATCAACAACAACATGGACAGAGCGGGTGAGGAGGTGTTGCATGCTTTTATACTGGTGCACACCAAACTGCTGGCCTTCTACTCCAGGTATAGCATGATGTTTTGACCACAACATCAGAAGGAAGTGACAATTTTGTGCTACAGAGAACTTTGAAGTAATCTTCGATTTCTTACTTTTTGTGCAGTCGAAATGCCAGCAATCTGTACCCCTCTGATCTTCTGGCTCTGATCATCCTGGTGCAGGATCTCTATCCTAGCAAAATCGACCTAGATGACACTTCTGAGGTTTGATATCTCTTGCTTATAGTCAATGCATTTTTTTTTCTTTATTCAGGCCTTAAATGTTTTCTGTGTACTTAGGAGTTAGAGAGCAGTTCAGTTCCTGATGTATTCTACACACCTGAGCCCTCTCCTCCTGAACGGGAATCAGGTGACAAAACTGCATAAACTTTGTATCTAATGCAATGACATTCAGACCAGTGTTTTCTAAAATACTGAAATGCTCTAAGAGTGCTCTAAGAGCTGCATGTGTGAATAATTTTTATGTTTTTAATGCATAGTCCGACTGAGAGGTGACAGTCCTCCTGTCTTCCAGTTTGTAGATCCTGACGTTCAGGTAAGCTGTCTGTTTTTTCATCTCTGTTGCCCTAAAAAAGTAATATGATCTGATTATGTATACCACTGTTTACAAAACTTTTTGATCATCAGAGAATCCTGGAAAAAATGAAAATAACTTTTCCACACTTTTTTCAGCAACGCAGCACTTTTCAAATAATAATGATACAAAGAAGAAAAAATGTTTATTTAGTACCAAATCAGCATATTAGAATAATTTCTGATTAAAAAAAAAAAAGATTATTATTGCTTAGATTATTTTAATTAATGACTTAAGTAAACAGTCTTAAGAAATGGTTTTGCCACTTTATAAAATAGTACTTTTACATTATTAAATATAATGTAAAATTTATAATATATAAATATTAAAATTATAATGTTCTATGAATTGGATTAAAATTAATTTTTAAAGAAAATTGTTTTAATATCTATAATATTTAGGCACACACTTATACAGTATAACCTAATATCTAATACAAAAAACTATGACAAACAAATATAAATATGACAAGTATAAATATGACAAACACTAACAGTATCATATATAATGGGGTAGCACAACCTTTTTTAAATAATAATAAATATAGCTGCAAGCGGTGATTACCAGGGTTCAGGCACTTTAAGGCATTTAAGCAAATATATGACTGTTATAGCGCCAACTGTGGTCCGATTTCTTTCAAACTTTGCATGCTTGTTTAGAATCACTTGTTGCATGTGCTCAGCAGGTTTTGTGAACTTTTGAGTTTTCCTTTAGGCTTTGCAGGATTTTGGGTAAAGTTGGACAGGCCTCTTTTCTAAATTACCCCGTTATAACTTCCCAAAGGGTAAATTTAAACTTTTTAGTGCAGAAAATTGTATTGCAGTGTTTTTTTTTCCCAGATTGAGTGAAAAGCCTAAGACTAATTAGCAAAAGTATATATATTTTTTAATGTATTTATTTTTTACATCATCTCACTCATTTAACAAACGACTTGATTGACAGCAGTGGTTCTAGAGCCGAAGTTGTCCAGAATGAGGAGTTCTATTGCATGATACGAATATCGTGCATATGTGCGAAAAACCATGCAACATACAACCATTCAACCGCTTACTCTGTTAACCTAACAGGTGCTCAAAATTCATCGGCCAATGACAGCCATGTTTTTTGAGATACACAAATGTCCTCATAGACACTTGTGGCACCAAGACCGATTTTCATGTTGACAGGACAAATGGTTGCACAGTTATAGCCATGTTTATGTGTTTTCCCTCCTATAGCGCCACCAAGTGGCCAAGCTCCATGATTTTTTTCCCTGTGACCTCAGATTGAGCTCTTACATAAGTGTTCAGAATTTGGCAGAGATATCTCATTCCAAAAGTTTAACTATTTTTTGATAATTATTGATATTCACTCTCCAGAGAATCTTTCTCAAATCGGGTGAAAAACCTAGGACTAATTTGCAAAAGTACGTTTTTCAAAAAATGCCAGGTACCCGAAAATTTCGCTAGGCTCACGATAGATTCTGTGACATGCATTTTGTCTGGCGTGAGCCAGGGATTTCAGTGACATAAGACACTTGAGCCTGCAACTGACGGTTTAGGAGTATTGAGCGATTCGTACTCTTGATCACTGAAGCACCGCCGTCAGGCCAATTGGGGTGAGCTTTGGTCACGTTGTAGGCGGTGTGAGTACTACCGTCCCTCCAAGTTTCAAGTCTCTACGACTTACAGTTTGGTCTGCACGATCAGTTTTATGTGGAGATCGCTGATTCGTGACCATTCTAGCAATTACAATAGGGTTTCAGCGCTACACGCTTAAAGCCCTAATAAGAAGACGTGTTTCTTGATCAGAAAATCGGCATATTAGAATGATTTCTGAGGGATCATGTGACACCGAAAACTGAAGTAATGATGCTTAAAATTCAGCTTTACCTAAATATATTCAAATCAGACATTTTAAATTGTTATATATATCTATATATATTTTTTTATTTTACAATACTCCTGTTTTGAACTGTATTTTTCATTAAATAAATGAAGCAATAAATCAAAAACACAAATCCTACCAACTACTTAAGCTTTTGAATGGTAGTGTATGATGTAAAATGTGTATTTGTAGAAGAGAAGTTTCTCACATATCTAAGGTTTTATGATTTCAGATGGCAGAGGACAGTCTGCAAACTCTTGAAGTTCCAACCCCTGACCCTTCAGCCCCATCCAGAGTATTCCTGGAAGCCAAAGAGTGTCCCATGATGCCTCACTCCATGTATTGCCTACCTCTCTGGCCGGGAATAACTCTAGTTCTGCTCAACAAGGTGACAGTCTTTCTGAATGTTATGCATTCTCTATACAACCTCTAAAGGAAAGAAAATTTGCACTGGATCTTCTTCTGTTAAATGTTATTTTAAAGAGCACATTTGTACACTGTTTTTGCTTGCATTGAAGCACAAGATGCTATTTGGAACATTTTCAAAGTATGCCGAATAACATGATCATGTAGGTTTTACATAAATGTATGGAGTTGCCAGTTCATATTTCCATTTTATTTGCACAACAGATTCCCAACAGTCATGTGGCAGTGTCTGTTTACTACTTTCTGGAAGCCTTCGTGAAGCTGGAGAAGAGGTTATCTGAGGGGCATGAAGGGGCTGCGGCCATGCGGGGTCAGCCCTCTGTCCAGGAGCAGCGGAGCAGATTGGAGAAGTGCATCAAATCCTGGGCCGGCATGGACATTCAGGTCAGTAGTACACTTCATCATTTCCACGCTGTTAGATCCACATTACAATGTGCTAGAATTTCAGATGGGATTTAAATGAGAGAATTTGCTTCATATTTCAGTTCTAAACGATTCATTTAGTACTTTTGAAAAAGCACATTAGGATCAATAATTGATCCCAACAGTATTTTGATTAAAAAATACTGAAGAAAAATGTATTTAAAAACTTTTTTTTGGTAAAATTTTTTTTTTTTTTTATTTAATAAAAAAATCATGTAATGAGGATGTATTGAAAAAGGTTATTTTACTATGCTTCAGATATTTATGTTTTAATTAATTAATTATGTTTTCATTAAGTAATTGTGAAATTCATAGAAATTCCTATGCCGAATCTTTTTTTTTTTCTACTTAGATTTCTAGTTACACTTCACTTTTGGGGTCAGTGAGGGGTTTTTTAAAAAAAAAGTTTTATTCAATCAAAAATCCAGCAATATTGTAAAATATATTATTGCAGTTTTCTATTTGAATATATATTCAAATGTAATTTATTACTATGATAGGAAAGCTGAATTTTCAGCATCATTTTCAGTCTTCAATGTCACATGATCCTTCAGCCCAAGAAACATTTCTTCTTATCATGTTAAAGCAGTTATGTTTCGTAATATTTTTGTACATTTTATTCAGTATTTTTTGAGATAAATAAAGTGCAAGAACAGCAATTGTTTGTAATTTAAATCTTTTTTTAAACATCTTTTGTATTCTGTCACTTTTGTATCAATATAATGCATTCTTTGATGAATAAAAATATTAGTATTAAAATAAAGAATAAAACTTTACTTGCCCCAAACTTTTGAAAGTGTTTGTATTGGTTAGATTTTGTTGTTTGAGCAGTTCATTGTCATTTCCATTCAATTTACTTTGGCCAAGTTTTGAGTTTTTTGGTCCTACTAGAGACATTTGCACACTAAAATGTATATTTAAATCTATTTACATGTATAAATTCCAAGAATTGGTACCTGACATACCAATAAAACAAAAAAAGCAAATCTACCCTAGCATCCTCCATAAATTAAGAGCTATTGAAAAAGTTTCAGAAATGTATTGTCAAAATTGACAATAAATTTGACTCTTGATTTATATGTTCAGACCTTACAACTTCAAAATGTGTGGACAGACTTTAAGAACAAGGCGTTCAGCAGATCAGGATGTGGATTCACAAGAGAGTGAGTGCCGTTCTCTTCGTTAACAGGGGATGTAGCTAAATTCATTCATTTGACCTTGGATAATGCCAAAAGTGACTTAAGTCACATTTGATTTGTTGTGTTGTAGGTTGCTGCCCTCTTGTCGAAACATGAAGACTCAGTTGTGTGGTGTGTACAAGCAGTTTTTTGCAGCTGAGTGCATGGGCAGCAGTCAGCGATTGGCACCGCATCTGCAAGAACGAGCTCTAACCATGGTCCAGTATGTCTGAACAGACACCTCTATAGTTCTGATGGATATTTATTTTATGATGTGCTTTAACATAAAATCACTTTTCTCTTACATTTGTTGCAGAGAGAAGTTGATGGACTGGAAAGATTTTCTGTTGGTGAAAAGCAAAAGAAATATCACAATGGTGTCATATCCTTTTTTGTCCCCTTCCTTTAATATTTTTGTGTGATGGCGTTTTAGTGCCACATTAAAAAACATCTAAGATTGCGATAATAAAGTCGAACTGTTTCGAGAATAAAGTCGAAGCATACTGTCCCCATGAGTATGATTCCTGCTAATAATCTCACATATATTTGTAGTATTAAAAAGGATTAAATAAGAGAGCTGGCGCCTCCAAACTAATGTTGATTGGGTGTGTGAGCTGAATAAAAAAATTGTCTGTTAATAAATATCATATTCTTGATATTAAGCTGTTTGCGTGAGTCCTTAAATTAGACTCTTTCTCATCCCAGTAAGATGATGCAACAATATTCAAATAATACTTTGACTTTATTCTCGTAATATTTCAACTTTATTCTCAAAATATTTCAACTTTATTCTCAAAATGTCAGCACGATAGCCTTGTGGTTAGTGCGCCGACATATACAGCGCAACTGTGCTCACGGCGACCCGAGTTCGATTCCCATCTCAAGGTCCTATGCTGATCCCACTCCCCTCTCTCTACCCAATACTTTCCTGTCATCTCTCCACTGTCCTCTCAATAATAAAGTAACAAAAAGTCCAAAAATATAACTTAAAAACAACTAAATAACTTAAAATATAACTAAAAAAAAAAACTTCATTCTCAAAATATTTTGACTTTACTCTCATAATATTTTGACTTTATTCTTGTAATGTTTCAACTTTATTCTCGTAATGTTTCAACTTTATTCTCAAAATGTTTCAGCTTTATTCTCAAAATATTTCAACTTTATTCTCAAAATGTTTCAACTTTATTCTCAAAATATTTCAACTTTATTCTCAAAATATTTCAACTTTCTCAAAATATTTTGACTTTATTCTCGTAATGTTTCAACTTTATTCTCGTAATGTTTCAACTTTATTCTCTAAATATTTCAACTTTATTCTCAAAATATTTCAGCTTTACTCTCGTAATATTTTGACTTTATTCTCAAAATGTTTCAACTTTACTCTCATAATATTTTGACTTTATTCTCAAAATGTTTCGACTTTATTCTCATAATATTTTGACTTTATTCTCAAAATGTTTCAACTTTACTCTCATAATATTTTGACTTTATTCTCATAATGTTTCAACTTTATTCTCATAATATTTTGACTTTATTCCCCTAATATTTAGATTTTTTTTACCTAATATTTTGACTTTATTCTTGTAATATTTCGACTTTATTCTCAAAATATTTTGACGTTATTTTTGAAATATTATGACTTTAATCTCGTAACCTTAGATTTTTTTTTTTTTTTTTTTTAATGTGGCACTAAAACAGCATCATATTTTGGTTGCCTGTCCTCACTGTAATCTATTTGATATGTTGCATTCACACTTGTGATAGACCACGTGATAGACTTTAACCATGATCTCACATACCTGGAAGAGTTTCCTGGTCTCATCCACTTCATCTATGTGGATCGTTCAAATGGTCAAATGATTGCACCCTCCCTAAATGTGACTGATCGCACCGTCTCTGAGCTCGGAAAGGGGCCTCTAGCTGACTTCGTAAAGAACAAGGTGTTTTTGTGTTTAAAGCCCACCATGCACTATATTGTTTCAAAGTCATAAAAATGTACTGTTATGTCAGTGCATAGTGATGAAATTGAAATTGTGAAATATTCCTTCTCATTCATTTAGTAAAAAAGAGTGGCAGGTAGATTTTTACTATGATCATATGCCATTCTTATCATGAATCTGTGCAGGTTTGGAGTCTTGTGGGAACAGCACAGCGGTACCTGCAAAAGGGTTACGCCACTGTCACACTCCGGGATGGAGATTATTTCTACTGTTACTTCCTGTGGTTTGAAAATGAAACGGTAAATGGCGGCTTGCATCTTCTTTACAATTACTATATTGCATATAATGAAACTTACATGGTCAGTGTTAATGAGTTTCAAAAATTGTTTTGACAGGGTTACAAACTGGAAGTGATAGACATACCCAGCACCCCAGATGACGCCGCTCCAGTAGGAATGCTCACCTGTGATTATTACAGGTATGACACAGAAACAAAAAGGAATTCACTTTTTAATTCAGAAATTTTTAGTAAATTTTTACAAATAATTCCAAAGCAATGGCAAGTAGCCTTTCTTTAATCCATGTATGCATTATTATGCAGGAAACTGCTGCGGTATTACAGCAAAAAACATCAGAATGAAGTGGTGAAGTGTTATGAACTGTTCACTGTGCATCTGGGTGTGATCCCCAATGAATATATTCTTCAACACTGCAGTCAGCTCGCCCGTAAGCTGTGGGAGCCCTCCCGTATCCCGCTCCTGTGATCAGCATGGCTTTTAGAAGATTATGGTCCATGCAGTCATGTTCACTTTATTCTGTAGTTGCATGATCTGTAATCTACATGGAGAGTTTTTTTTAACTTTCTTCACAAGCACTACTTATTTCAATTAAGGTAATTGCAGAAAATATTGTGTCAGGAAACCAGTAATTGCACTTCTTGCACTTCTTGTACAATGAACTGAGTGAACTTTTTTATGGTGCTTATAATGTAAAAAATATGTCTACACTACCAGTCTACAGTTTTTGAACAGTGAGATTTTTTTTCTGTGAGTCTCTTCTGTAATATTGTGAAATATTTTTACTATTTATATCTTTTCTATTTGCATATATTTTTAAAATGCAGTTTATTACTGTGATTAAAGCTACATTTTCAGCATCATTACTCCAGTCTTCAGTGTCACATGATCCTTCAGAAATCAATCATCCTTCATTCTAATGTGCTGATTTGCCATTCAAGAAACATTTTTTTTATTATTACTATTAAAACAGTTGAGTACATTTTTTTTCAGGATTTTTTGATGAACAGAAATCAGCATTTATTTGAAATAAAAAAAACTTTTGTAACATTATACACTATACCGTTCAAAAGGAATTATAGAAAATACTACTTTTATTTAGCAGGGATGCTTTAAATTGTTTAAAAGTGATATTAAAGACATTTATAAAGTTACAAATGATTTCTATTTAGATAAACTTTCTAATCATCAAATAAACCTGGAAAAATTCTACTCAGCTGTTTTCAACCTAATAATAAATATTTTTTGAGCAGCCAATCAGAATATTAGAATTCTTTCTGGAGGATCATGTGACTGGGGTAATGATGCTAAAAATCAGCTGTAAAATCACATGAATAAATTACATTTTAAAATATATTCAAGTAGTTATTTTAAATAGTAAAAATATTTCTAAATGTTACTGTTTTTGCTTTACTTAGGATCAGATGAATGCAGGCTTGGTGAGCAGAAGAGAAAAAACATTTAAAAATCTTACTGTTCAAAAACTTTTGACTAGTAGTGGATGTCTGTATGTCTATAATAATGGATTATTTTTGGGAAACTAGGACCAAATATTATAGAACAACACTCCTTTTTAAGATGTTATTACCAAGATTTTATTTAGTGTCTCTGCAATGTTAGTTGCATTAAGTACACTGTAAAAAACAATTTGTTGAGTCAACTTAAAATAATTTGTAACCTGGCTGCCTTAAATTTTTAAGTTCAGTCAACTCAAAAAAAAAGTTTATTCAACTTGAAATGTTAAATTATACTAAGTGACAACTTAGATATTTGAGTTGAATCAACTTAAAATTTTAAGGCAGCTGGGTTACTTACCCATCTGTTAAGTTTAGCAAACAAATATCTAAGTTGTTACATAGTCCAACTTAACATTTCAAGTTGACTAAACTTATTTTAGTTGACTGAACTTAAAATTTTAAGGCAGCAGGGTAACAAATTATTTTAAGCTGACTCAACAAATTGTGTTTTTTTTTTATTTTTTACAGTGTAGCAGATTTACAGTAAACCTTATTTGAAAAAATAATCCAGAGGACAGTATTTCATAATTATTAATGATTATGAACGAGCGTGACAACAAATTTAGTAAATAAATTGCCAAGTTGAAGCTGAAATATACAATCAAAGCATTCTTAAAGATTGTAGTTTTTTGTATTTTTCTGACTTTGGTGCCCCCTACAGTTAAATGTGTGAGCTTCACAGTCGTAAATATATTCACCATAATTACAGCGAGTAAGTGTCTCCAAACTCAACAAACATGGGAGTGTGGGAGTAAAGTAATTCACCAGTCAGTGTACTATCAGAATGATTTTAAAACGGATAGATAGAGAGACAGATATGACATACACTTGCTTTATAGGAGAGAGTTTATTTTATGCAGTAGTCAAATATATGCATTTCATTACAAAAGCAGAAATTTTCTTTTTCCAGTATGTCAGCACTTTTTTTTAGCTGTAATTTATTTGTGAATGTTGTGTTGCAGAAATAAAACAAAACAGTCAATATATTTGAACATTAGTTCAGAGATTAACTTAATGCAGTATATAGATAATGAAAGTGCATTTGTTTTTTTACCCTCTGCTTTAAGCTTTAAAAATATTTCACAGGACTGACTTTTATCACACTAACAGGAATGTCATTTATATTTTGCTATAATATATACACATAATGTTCTGCCAAAAATGTTTTTACACTTTGTAATCAGTTTTCCAGGAAAAATAAATACTAAATAATAATTTTTTAGAATAAATTCTTTTGTTGTCCTTTATAAAGCTATATGTGACCCTGGACCACAAAACCAGCCACAAGGTTTCATTTTTTTAAAAATTGAGTTTTATACATCACATGAAAGCTGATATATAAGCCAATAAATAAGCTTTCCATTGATGTATGGTTTGTTAGGACAGGACAATATTTGGCAGAGATACAACTATTTGAATCTGAGGGTGCAAAAAAATCTAAATATTGAGAAAAATCACCTTTAAAGTTGTCCAAATGAAGTTTTAATATATTTACAGTAGGAAATGTACAAAATATCTTGATCTTTACTTAATATACTAATGATTTTCAGCATAAAATAAAAATTAATACAATAAATAAAAACACAATGTATTGTTGGCTATTGCTACAAATATACCTTAAGACTGGTTTTGCGGTCCAGGGTCACAAATTTAAACAATGTGTCTTATGGTAGCTTTGGTTTTAATTTTAGTAGTCATTTTCACTTATTTTAAATGCCTTTGTATATTTCTGTATGTTACTGGGTAATGTCTATGTTGTATTTTACCATCAAATTACATATTTAAGTACATTTTACCCCAAATTTTTATGTTTTTACATGGAAATTATGAGATCAATCCTATTGTCTTCTGACAGTGAAAATGGCCTCCTTAAGTCCGGGTCTCTGGACTGTTTTCTGTTCTTTGTCTTCTACTACTACTAGAAACGTATAAAGTTTCTGCAGTCATCACAGTCCACCCGTGAGGTCTTGCACGGCTCCAGATTTAACAAGCTCCCGCAGTAAGATGGTCTCAGCGCTGACGTCATGAACCACCTGTGTTTTCATGGCATCCATGCGGATAGAGCCGTAGTAATGCAGCAGAGCTCCAGGGTTCTGCAGGTCGTATCCAAACCCAGCTAAACTCACCTCATCACACACCTGCAGGGCCAGAACTACTGCCGTCATACCCAGCGTTGGCACCATCTAACAAAAAATATATAAACTGATTTAAATGAACAATGCTATTAGCAGAAGATTATCCACCTTATTTTTCCCGTGAGAATGGACGCTGCAATTAGTACTTTCAGCTTTTTCTGCTGCTTGATATTGCAACTCGGTTTGTCTTCTTGCCGTATTATTTTAATGTATTATTTTTAAATATGAACACACTGGTTTGTAGTGCAAACAGTTTTACCATTTACTGCATGTTGCTATTTTTCTTGTTATTTCTTTATGGCGGCTAATAAACCTCTCGCCCATAGGCTTACTTCCACGTTGGAGAATAAGGCGGATAGGTTTTACATGCAATGTGATGTATTTAGAAAACTTTTGAATTCAAAGTTAGCAAAAGTCGAAGTTCTGAGTTTGTATACTGAAAAAAATCGCCTCAGCTCTGACCTTTTTCTGTTGCTCTACATATGTTTTCAGCACCTGTCCAGTCCTGTACATGATTTCAGGATTTAGGATACGGACATTTTCTGGCTGAAGAGGTATCGAGTCTATTACATTCCTCCAGAACCACAATTTAGACCACCAACTCTACAAAGAAACATAGACAGAGAAGGTTTTAGAAATTATAAATTGTGCTTTGTTGGATTTTTGGCCATTTCTATTAAAGGGGTCATTGGATGCCCATTTTCCACAAGTTAATATGATGCTTTAGGGTCTTAATGAGAAGTCTATAATATACTTTGGTTAAAAATTCTCAATGGTTGTGTAAAGCAACACCCTTTTTACCTTGCCAAAATCAGCTCTGCAAAAATCATCCCATTCTGGTCAAGGCTGCTTTAAATGCAAATGAGCTATGCTTGCCCCGCCCCTCTCCTCTCTGTGGAGCACGAGTCTGTTTACTTTAGCTGCAATTAGCTGCTAAACTTGCTAACTAGCACATTATTAGGAAAAACGATCGGAAAGATTCATAAAAAAAAACTTTTCTGCTCACTTTTGCTGTAAGTTAAGCTGGATCACGAACGATTCGCGTGAACATAGATGGATTTATGTTGATCGGGAGGCGCATTCCCTTCACAAACAAACTTAATGTACTGCATCTTCAGCAGCTCAGATGTCGGGAGTAAATGACGACCACTACGTTCATTATTACATCCAGCAACACAACACCTCAATCGTTCAATCGAAGATATTCTTGTCCGACTTACATCCCTGCTCAGGCATGGAAACAAAGAGGTCGGACTGTTACAGCCGATCTGAGGTAACGTTAAGATGCTCATGTCAATCAACTATCGTGGGCGCGGCCTCTGAGAACGGCTCGATTTGAAATAGGGAATATTATTTTTACAAATATAATTAAAAACCACTGCATGGATTTTTATCATTATAAGGTAGATTTGTACATACACTGCCAACACGCATTAATGTTTAAACAACATGTAAAAGTGAACTTAGCATCCTATGACCCCTTTAACAGTCTCTTCAGTTTTTTTTTTTTTTTTTTTTTGTCCAACAAAATGCTCTCTAGAATAAGAATATTTTTCACAAAAACCTTCTGCATTACTCACCAAAGGCTCTTTGGTTACTACAGAGATGAGCCATGCTAAATCTAAACTCTTGAATGCAACCAAAGCCACCACTTCAGTTCTCTCGTATTCTTGTGACTGAGAAGGAGCCCCTTCTGGATAAATGAGTCGAATGGTAGTTCTAGATCCAGCGTCTCTTTCATATCCAAATACAGGAGCATCGTTCACTCTGAAGGTATGAAGAGTGAAATATTAAAGAAGTTCACTTCCAGAACAAATATTTACAGATAATGTACTCATCCGTCTTGTCATCCAAGATGTTCATGTCTTTCTTCCTTCAGTCGTAAAGGAATTATGTTCTTTGAGGAAAACATTTCAGGATTTTTCTCAAAATCGTGGTGCCCCCGATTTTGAACATACAAGATGCAGTTTAAATGCAGCTTCAAAGGGCTCTAAATAATCCCAGCCGAGGAAGAAGGGTCTTATCTAGTGAAACGATCGCTTATTTTCTTAAAATAAAAATAAAAAATACTATTTGTATAATTTTTTATTACCTCAAACACCTGTCTTGTCTTGTTTGCCTCAACTTTTCCATTTCATGACGGAAAAACTCCCATCTCATTTTCTCTTCCAAATTCAAAATCATCCAACATTGCTGTTTTACCTTTTTTTGTAAAGGGTGTTTGATGATCTTTGCATGTTCACTTTCTAAACACTGGGTCGGTACTTCTGCAGCGATGTAGGATGATTTTAAAGTTGGAGGAGAAAATAAGATGGGAGTTTTTCGACATACCCTAACTGTCATGAACTGTCAAGGAAAAAAACAGAGTTCAATCAGACGAGACAATATGAGTGTTTGAGGTTAAATTTTATTTTTTTTTTAATTTTTTTGGCAAATAACCAATTGTTTCACTTTAGAGCCATTTGTAGCTGCATTTAAACTGCATTTTGGATGTTCAAAATTAGGGGCACCATTGAAGTCTAATATATGGAGAAAAATCCTAAAATGTTTTATTAGAATGCGTATTAGAATCATTTCTGAAAGATCATGTGACATTGAAGACTTAAGTAATGGCTGCTAAAAATACTGCTTTGCCATCACAGGAATAAATTACATAAAAAAAAATATATATATTAAAACATAAAATGGTTATATTAATGTTTCTACTGTATTTCTGACACTCATATTTGTTTGTTAATGAACTAACCTTATGATAATGTTGTACTGGTCTATATGAGGACCAAGATTTTTGCCATGTAAAATGCCGCCACTTCCAACCACCACGCATCTCCTGCAGGTTTCTGGGCCGGTGGGTATGCTAGTATAAGGCAGGGCTTTCAGGGCCTGAGCCACCATCTCCTCACTACCCTGCAGACCCAGAGGAGGAGGCAGTGCCCAGTCTCCTGTGCCGTTCTCCAGAAACACAGGAATCTTCAGCAGCCCAGCAGGAGTAGACAGCGACTTCACCCTCTCCACACTCCAGCCGCTACGGCAGGACTGAGACAGCAGAGCCGCTGACTGATTCAGCAGAGCCTGAGGTGTGTACAAATAATACTGCTTTAGATACCTGACAACAGAATGTTTCTTTATAAGTGAGTGTTTCACAATACTAAATGCAACAGCACAGTTACATATCAGATACTTTTTGTACGTTATTATTATTATTATTAGTCCCACTCTGTATTAGGCAGACTTAACTACTATGTACATACATTTAAATTATTCATTTGATACAATGCACTCATTGTGTACATACATGTTTTTGCATTGTACTTACATTTTAAATAACTATACCTGCATGTAATTACATCTGTAATTAATTTCTGTGATTACATTTATAATTACTCTGTTAACCCTCCCTTAAACCTACCCATACCACCAAACCTGTCTCTAACCTTATCCATATCCCACCTCAGTAGCAGCAAAAGTGTTTTGCAATACAGTATGAACACAATAAGTACATTATAAATAGTTTATATAATATCAATTTTGTATTTGTTGAAACATTTCATGATTTTTTTTTTTTTTGCATAAACACTTTTAAGATACTAAGATTTAAGTTAAGAAATGCTTTTATTCAGCAAATGTAAGTTCATTTATTAAAAGTGATGGCAGAGACTTTTCTAATGTTGCAAAAAAAAACTGTTTCAGATAAATGCTGTTCTTTGAAATTTCTGTTCATCAAAGAATTCATAAAAAATGTATGATGATTTCTTTATATATACTATACAGCACACCTGTTTAATATTGTTAATAATAATTACTTTAGCACCAAATCAGCATATTACAATGTTTTATAAAGGATCATGTGACACTGAAGACTGTGTAGTAATGACTGCTGAAAACTGGAGTAAATTGCTTATTACAATAACTGTTACCTATTTAAATATATATTCTAATTTCACAGTGTTACTTTTTTTTTTTTACTTTTAATCAAATGAATCCAACCTTGGTGAGCATAATAAATTTCCTTTAAAACATTTTTAAACTTATGAGTTTATTTATTTATTTGACGAATTGGATGAATGAATTATATTCATTAAAATTGAAATCGAAATAGTTAAATGATATTTTATTTATTGACCCATTTCATGAAAGTTTATTACAGTGCAATAAATCCTCTATAATATCTTCATATAAGTTGTATTAATTAAAATTAATAAATTAATAATAAATTAATTTGGTTTGGGATAACAATATATGTAAACTCCACATGGATTATGTGAGGAAAAAAAATAATCTTAATAGCTAAACGTAAGTAAATAAACTTTGCTTCTAAGGTAAAATCGAAAACTTTCTTGCCCTATATCTCAAGTATTTGTTACTTAGTGGTGTTTTAAAAATGTTTGAGGTCTAAAAAGTTTGAAAGAGTTCACTAGGATGCATATATTTGAATCAGTATATAAACAATAATATATAAACGGTTGTGTGTATATATATAGTATTTTTTAATAACAATAAATTATGCATAATTACATGCATGTAACCCTAAGGCAAACCCTAATCCTAACCCTAACCATACTGTAACATGTAGTTAATTAATATTAATCAGTACTTAAAGGTATAATTACACTGTAACAAGGACACCTTAAAATAAAGTGTAACCCAGAATTATTTAGTTTCATGTCATCAAATAGTACATGACAGTACCAGAGTTTCAGCAGAACTGTCATTAGTCCAGGTGGGCACTGGGGTTGGCAGATACGCAGGAACCAGAATTGCAGAATAACAGCTCAACAACAGAGCAATGCTTAAAATGAAGTTGTTCCTCCTGAAATCATAAAACAGCAGTCTCATGAAGGTAGTTCAAAAGCTCACGCTAAGTGTGCTTCATTGGTATTAATGGAATGTGTCTGTACAGGTCATGAAATCTCCAGCGCATGTAAATGGCAAGCATGTTTGCATGTGTCACAGTGCTTATCTCGGCCAACCCACCGGCTAAGGAAGAATTCTCTGGACTCTGCCCTGCTGTGTTGGGTGGTTGGGCTCTCCAAGCTGCTGGCTTCCGGTAACAGAGGAACGCTGTCTTCGTCATTATCATTAACACTCAAATGTTTCAGAGTCACCATTTTTCAAGCCGGCTCCCAACTACACCTGTCAGTTGTGAAATATGAAATGAACAAGGAGTCACACTTTGCTTGTTGTTCTGAGTCAGTGTTCTACACCCTTCATTCACAGCACATGTAATCTGAAAGCTTTATGCCTTTATACGATTTGTATTGCTTCTTACCTCTTATTTTAGCTGCTGTGTTTTTCTCCCAGGTGTAGAGATGCCTGTAGACATGCCTGTGTTGTATTGAAAATGAGCTGCGCTTTTGTCCCTTTCATACGCTGACGTCTTTTGTCTCATTCTGAGCCCTCCTCACAGTTAATCATTTATCTCTCTCAGAGGCTTCTCTTTGTATACCACAGTACTTTACTCTACTGTTTAAACAACCACACACTGCCATTTATGATTATGCTTGAGATCACTGCTAAAAGCCATGTTTCAAAGGCCTTTTATATAGCTATTGCTCAATAATATAAATAATAAAATAATAATAATCTTTAATAACTATCCATAAGTAAATAAACTTTATTGACTTTACTACTTGGCAAAGAAAACACTCTTAGACTTATATATATGTATTATTTAACTTCAGTGCTTTATCCCAGGTATTTTTAAGGTATTTGTTACCCAGATATTTGTGTTTTAAAGATGTTTTGAGGCCCCTACAAGGAGTTAACTGAGGGATTTACTGATTGCAGGTGAAGGTTGTATTTTTATATAACTAATCTCACTAAATTAATACATTGACACAAACACTATAAACAGTATGTACTATATTTTAAAAGTTTGGGTCAGTAAGATTTTTTAAAATGTTTTGAAATCTCTTAAGCTCTTATTTGGTCAAAAATAAAATGAAACTAATATTGTGGAATAATTATAATTTCATCAAACATTTTTTATTTCAATATATTTTAAAACATAATTTATTCCTGTAATGAAAAGCTGGATTTCCAGCATCATTCCTTCTGTCTTCAGTGTCACATGATCCTTCAGAAATCATTTTAATATGCTGATTTGCTGCTCAAGAAACATTTCTTAATATGTGGGTAAAACTACAATTTATTTTACTGTGTGAAACAAAAATAGCATCACTTTTAAACTATTATTGCCATATTTTAAAATTTTGCCACAACAAAAAAAAGTTGCATCAAATTTAGTTTAATTGATTATTATGTAGTTTTAGCTGTAAATCTCACAAAACAAACACTGCTACTGCTTAAAAAAGTAATATGTAATTGAAAAATACATTGTTTTTAAAACAGTTGACCTACTAAATTCTGTGAACTTAGCAGAATTGTTACTTATAGTTATTTTTAAACAAATATTACATGAATACATGTTGTCAGTTTCAGTCATTTTCCTATTTTATTTAACAATTTAAAAAAGCTAGTGGTGACTCATAGCATTTAATGACTGGTCAGTTGAAGGACTTGAACAACCCAAACAATTTGGAGTAGGCTATTTACTCTTGTCACATGTTCCACATGATTGCTTGCTATTGCTTAATGCTTGGTACAGTTTGTTTTGTTTTAATTTGTCAAATTATGATGGTTTTATTGAAAATGCCATCTTGATCTCACCTTCACAACCATGTGCTTTTGTTTTTCCTTCAGACACAAACTACCCTGTATATCTCTCAAACGCTTCATCATAATTAGACATTTGTGTGCATTCTTGCTCACATACACCTAACAGGATGTTCCTGAATGCCGTTCAGCGATTGGCCATTGTGTGTTAACAGGCGTTCTTTGCAACTAGAAGGCATTTACGAGGTATCACTTGACACTAATGAAACACTTTTAAATAACAATCTCCAAAACAGGGTGTTTATTAGGCCATGATTCTTGTAAAAATGGACTCCCACTGTGTGACATAGGGCAGGCCTGTTAAGGTTGACGGCACCGGCATGAACCGTGAGCTCATGGTCGCGTGTTTGTGTGCGATCCAGCTCCTGTCCACAGCTGTCACACAGGGCCTGACGTGGCTTTACATTCCTGCTGTAAGCTATAAGACTGGTTCAGATCTCAGTCTGGCAGGTCTGCTGTTAATTGTGAAAGTCTGCGACTTGCAAATACTCTGGGTTAACTTCTTTTATCTATTTCATTTTGTCGCAATGGACGAGAACATCCTGTGGGCGACGGCTGTGGTTGATAGAAGAGCAGCCTTTGATAAACGACAGGAGGTAAAGGATTTTCAAGAAAGTCTTTAAATATATATACATTTATATATTTTAATTTTCTGTGTTTTTTAATGTGCATTAAGAGAAAGGTTTTTTTGTCTTTTTCTTTAGAAACGTCGAGCTCGGGCACAAAAGTTGGGGATTTTGATTGTGGATGCATCTTCTGTGGTGGTAGAAGGAGGGAATGAATCTGTTAATCAAAGTGTTGCAAACATTCAGGTGAGTGAACAATCAGAGGACAGATCAAAATATGGACTTTTAATGAAAAGAGTATGAGAGAAACTAGATACTCAAAGCATAACAGAACTTGGAGCAACCTCTGAACATTCTCCTAATGGGCATTAAGCCAAATGAGAAAGGAATATCAGAAAAAAAATGACTTTAAATTTTAAAAAATGCAGAAAATCAAGAAAAAACATTATTGTTACTATTTAACTAATCAAAATGTCTGAGAATGTAAATTTATACTCCATAAAAAGGGAGCATTTCCTTAACTCAACACATAGGCTTTGCATGTTTACAAGCCCAGAGCTTCTGCCAGTAGTGATGTGCTCCATTAGTAAGATGACTATGAAATGACAGGCATGCAGTGTGATTTCACAAGTACAGTTCATGCTGCATCTCTGTGAAACAGCGTATTAATTTTGCTTTGATTCCTAAACATTTAGCATGAAACAGGCCATTGGTTGAAAATGTAATTGTAGCTGTAAATAGTAAATCCTTCACTCATGAATAAAGGTTCTAAAAATATTACAATTTTTGCCATAGAAAAAAAAAAAAAATTTTGGTTCCGCAAAGAACCTTTCAGTGAAAAGTTCTTAAAAGAACCATTTTCTTGTAGTGTGAGGAACATTTTAAATATTTGAATAACTTGTTTCCACTATAAAAAGAATCTTTTGTAGAATGGAAAGGTTTCTTGGATGTTAAAAGTTCCTCATGGAACCATGTATGCTAACAAATAACCTTCATTTTGTAGTGTCCCTACAGTCTTCTTGTAGTAACAAACAGTCATGACATAACTATACCGTTACACTCTTAAAAATAAAGGTGCTTTAAAAGGTTCTTCAAAAGCAATGCTTTTTGTAATCTGAAGAACCTTCTTTCAACACAAAGATACTTTTGTGAAACAGCAAGGTTCTTCAGATGTTAAAGGTTATTTATGGAACTATTTAGACAAAAAGGTTCTTCTATGGCATCGTGAAGCACCTTTATTTTTAAGAGTGTATGTTACTCATTTTTAATAACTAACACCTAAGGAGGAAGTAACTGTACATGCTGTAAAAATGAAGTGTGAAACACTTCACACTTCATTTTGAACTGGTGGAAGATTAACAAGCTTATGCTTGTTAATCTTCCACTAGTGCACATACACAAAATGCTGTATTGGTAATATTACTGACCAATATCAGAATTGGCATCTCATATCAGTTTTATACTCAGCATTTTATACGAGTAAGAAATTAAAAAGACGATTTTCACAATCATTTGAATTTAAAAAGTATGAACCAATTTTATTGTAAAAAGTTTTCATCATGTACTTTATGCACAAAGACTGAATCAGAAGTGAATTCTTCATGCAGGCAGAAGAGCGAGTAAGAAAGATCTCCTCTGATCTGAGGCGTGAGATTGTTGATCTAGGTGGTGCAGAGAACATTATTGAGCTGCGTACAAAGAAGAATATCAAGAACAAGACTGCGGCTTCCAAACACCTAATGGATATTCCTGTGGTGAGGGAAATCCATCTGCTTTTCTTGTCTTTATTAACATTATGTGACTTTGAATATTGCATATATTCTAAGTCTTATACTACAGTTAAAGTCAAAAGTTTACATACACCTTGTAGAATATGCAAAATACGAGAGATCATACAAAATGCATGTTATTTTTTATTTAGTACTGACATGAATAAGTTATTTTACATAAAAGATGTTTGCATAAAGTCCACAAAAGAAAATAATTCCCGTTCAGAAGTTTACATACGCTTGATTCTTAATGCTGTGTTGTTACCTGAATGATCCATAGCTGTGTTTTTTTGTTTAGTGATAGTTGTTCATGAGTCCCTTGTTTGTCCTGAACAGTTAAACTGCCATCTGTTCCTCTGAGAATCTTTCAGGTCCCACAAATTCTTCTGTTTTTCATTGTTGGAAAGGGTTAAAATACACAAAAATGCTGAAAAGCCAAAGAATTGTGGGACCTGAAAGATTTTTCTGAAGAACAGCAGACCGTTTAACTGTTCAGGGCAAACAAGGGACTCTTAAACAACTATCACTAAACAAAAAAATAAAAATAAAAAACAGCTGTGGATCATTCAGGTAACAACACAGTAAGATTCAAGCATATGTCAACTTTTTAATGGGTTCATTTTTTATAAATGTAACTATTATTTCCTCTTGTACATATTCAGGTCAGTACATGCATTTTGTATGATCCCTTTTATTTTGTTAAAATATTTAACATTTTTGCAAGGTGTATGTAAACTTTTGACATCAACTGTATATTATAGGTCTTTTTCCCTTTGATTAAGCATCAAAATTAATCTCTGGTGTTTTTCAGGGACCTGTGGAACCGGATGAGTTTTTAAAAGCAGCGGCTCATGGAAAGATGGAAGTAGTTGAGAAATTTCTGGAAGATGGAGGAGATCCAAACACCTGTGATGAGGTGCAGTATATACAGCCTCAAATGTTCTGTCCAATGTTGTTTTAGTATCAAGATATTATTATAGTTTTTTTTTTTTTTAAATATATTTTGAATTTTTTATTTTGGTATTTTTTAATTTAAATATTTTTGCTTTTCTTTTTTTTTTTTCTTTTTTTTTTAGATATTTTAGTACATTAACTGAAAATAAGAAATGTTTCTTTAGCAACTAGCTGAAATAAAATATGTTTTTTAATATTTTATTACATTTTATTTTAGTTAATGTTTATTTCAAGTAAAAATTTGTTATGGTATTAATTTTAGCTGACTAATAACTCTGATTCTCTCCCTCTGTGACTCAGCTGCTCATACAACTGTTTGTCTTAGTTCAGGAAAACCGCACTGCATCGGGCTGCTTTGGAAAATCATGCTAAAATAGTGGAAAAATTACTGGACAAAGGAGCTGATATCAACTTTAAAGACAGGGTGAGATCAATAGAAGTGTTTGTAAAGTTAATTAGTTGTTGAAATTATGTTGCGATTGCTTTGATTTGCTTTTTTTGTCCTAAGTTTAGCTGGACTGCAGGGCTGTACATTGGGCTTGCAGAGGTGGTAGTCTCTCAGCACTGAAAGTCCTTCAAGACAGGGGAGCTAACATCAATGCTAGAGATAAAGTAATGATTGTTTTTATTAGAAGCAAAAATACTGAAAAGTATGTAAAAAATAAGATGCCTCAAAAATCTTATTCTCTTCATGCAGCTGCTTAGTTCACCTTTGCATGTGGCCACACGGACAGGTCACAGCGACGTGGTCCAACATCTTCTAACCAGTGGAATCAATATTAATGCCAAAGACTGGGTAACATAAATAATTCATGTTCTGAACATGTAGATTATAATTCAATTTAAATATTTTAAGAAGCTTTCCTTTCTCTTTTAAAGGAAGGAGACACGGCTCTGCATGATGCTGTCAGATTAAATCGATATAAGATTGTCAAACTCCTTATACTGGCAGGAGCCGATATGCAGATCAAGAATGTTGTAAGTACTACAGATCATACTGGACGAGGAAAAATATATGGATATATAAACACTTCATTGTTTGTTTCAGGAGGGTGTTACGGCCACTAAACAGGTGAAGCAATGGCAGTTTGACACTAAGGAGACACTGGAGAAACTGGAACAGATGAGAGAGGTTGGTCTGGCCTGACACATGGAGATGCATTGGATTCATTAGAGGCTCTGTGAACAGGTGCATGGCTAGAGAACAACCCCACCTCTATCTGAGTAACTATTTACTTTCTGTGTTAGTTAGTGGTGAAAGGTGCCTGTCCTCGCCAATTCATCACTAGACTGGATGAATGAGGGCTTAAAAGACAGTTTTATTAATCTACGTAAAATGAGGCTTGTATTTAGAATTGTTTTTATTTAAAAGGTATTGTAATAGCGTAATCAGAAATTGTTTCTTGAGGAAAACATTTCAGGATTTCTCTCTATATATTGGACTTCTATGGTGCCCGCAGATTTGGACTTCCAAAATGCAGTTTAAATGCAGCTTCAAAGGGTCTAACCTCAAATGCTTGTGTTGTCTAGCTCTGCGATGTGCATGCGCAGTCTGTGTAATCTGGGTCAATAAAGTTAGGGTAGTTTGACAAACTCCCATCTCATTTTCTCCTCCAACTTCAAAATCATCTTACATCGCTGTTTTACCTTTTTTTGTAAAGGCCGTTTGATCTTCTTTGCATGTTCACTTTCTAAACACTGGTGCGGTACTTCTGCAGCGAAGTAGGATGATTTTGAAGAACTGTATTGACCCAGATTACACAGACTACGCATGCACATCGTAGAGCTAGAAAAGATGAGCATTTGAGGTTAAAAAGTGTATAAAATGTACATTTTTTAAGCCCTTTGAAGCTGCATTTAAACAGCATTTTGGAAGTTCAAACTTGTGGGCACCATAGAAGTCCAATATATGGAGATAATTCCTGAAATGTTTTCCTTAAAAACGATTTCTTTACGACTGAAGAAAGACAGACATGGACATCTTGGATGACAAGGAACTTTCTTTGTTTGTTTCTTTTTTGTCTTTTCTTTTTTCTTTCTTTCTTTCTTTCTTTCTTTCTTTCTTTCTTTCAAACGTTTACTTACTTTTGAATGGTAGTGTATCACTTTTCCACAAAAATATTAAGCAGCTAAAAAAAAAAAAAATCAATATTGATAATTAATTTAGTCAGCTTTGCAACACAAGAATAAATTACATTTAAAAATATAGTAAAATAAAAAACAGATATTTTCAATTGTAATAATAGTTCACATTATTACAGTTTTTAGTGTATTTTGATTAAACGCAGCCTTGGTGAGCGTGAGAGACTTTAATTACATTAAAAAATCTGAATTACTTTTGACAGATGTGACCCTGGACCACAAAACCAGCCATTAGGGTCAATATTTTTTTTAATTGAAAAAATCAAAAAAATCAAAATATTGAGAAAATCACCTTTAAAGTTGTCCAAATTAAGCTCTTAGTAATGCACATTACTCATCAAAAATTAAGTTTTGATACATTTACAGTAGGAATTTTACAAAATATCTTCATGAAACATGGTCTTTACTTAATTTCCTAATGATTTTTTGCATAAAAGAAAAATCTATAATTTTGACCCATACAATGTATTTTTGGCTATTGCTACAAATATACCCCAGCGACTTAAGACTGGTTTTGTGGTCCAGGGTCACAAATACTATAAAAAAAAAAATCATGTAACATATTCTAAATATTTACATTTACAAATTTAAAATATTGTGAACATTTTTGTGTGCTGTTGTGCTTTTTATTATAATAACATCAATACTTAATGTGGCTGCTTATATTTCTGCATTACTCAGGTGAACCTGTAACTTATGATAGTGTTTTGTTTTCTTTTTTAAATGGTTGATATTGGCTCTAAGAAAATATTTAGTATTTACATTAGCATTTTGACTAGTAGTTTTTCTAGCTCTGTCTTTCTGAAATGAAATTGCATGCACAAAATTTTATTTATTTTTTTTTAAACATTTAACATGCTATAGTTTTTACTGTAGCAGTATAAGCTCATTGCTGTGCATAGTTTCCTGATGCATCAGATGACAAGGCTTTGGGTAGAGGAAACTGATATGCCCGTGTGTGAGACATATGTCATCTGTGCTTATTATGTAATGGCAATCTGGCAGCCCGAAAGCAAACATTTGCCCCGACATATGAATCTTTATGAATCAACAATCCAGCTTTTCTTTTTGTAGTCATTCCGTGTGTGTTTTGCTGCTGCATTAGAGATGTAATCCATGACCTGGCTCATCCAGTTCACAAACTGATCTCTTGGCCGGCTGTCATGGAGGGTTTTCCTGTGTGTCACTGGCAGTCGTGCTGATAGAAACATCACACGGTGTGCCTGTGAATCACTTGTTTAAAGCACCCAGTTGTTCTATGATTAGAAAGCTTTTAGTCACACACTGCAGTGGTTTCATTTAGCGGTTGGAGCTCTGGATAAGTGTTTTGTGCCATTCTCTGCCCAGTTAATATTCTGTTAACTGATTCTTGAGACAAGAGTGACAGGCTTACATGTGTTCAGATATTAATGGTTATGTGTAATAAACTTTCTGTTTGTCAAAGAATCCTAAAAAGTCATTATTTTCACAAAAATATTAGCAGCTGTTTTCAGCTTAATAATAAATGATTTTGAGCACTAAATCAGCATATTACAATGATTTCTGAAGGATCATGTGACACCAAAGACTGATATAATGATGCTAAAAATTCAGTTTTGTCTTCACAGGAATAAATAGAAGTTTAAAATATATTAAAACAGAAAACAATTCATTTAAATTGTAATAATTGGTCACAATCAGTTTTTTACTGTATTTTTGATCAAATAAATGCAGCCTAAATGCAATTCAAAAACAGACAAAATCTTACCAAACCAACTTATGAACGGTAGTATATGTCTCATATTAATGATTGTGGATTTGTGTATTTGAACCTTAGGAAAAAAAAATAAAATGTTATCATGACAGAATAAGAGCAACCAAAAAAAAAAAAAATGATGCACCAGATTTAGATCAGGTGGTGTTTTCTGACTTTTATTTCACTTTCTTTTTCATATCAGTCTTTTGATTCTCTGCTCAAATAAATAACAGTGCAAAATGCTTTTTGGTGTCAGTATATTTCAAATGATAGTGACTAAGGCTTTTGTCTGACACTGTGGATGATGGGAACAGTGAACCATTAGCAGTCAGTTTAGAAAATAAACACACATTATCAGTCATCAAACATTTGAAGTGAATGTATATCTGCCCAATACTTTTTAAACAATTTCAAACAGGTTTCTGTAATGCACAAGAAAAATACAACTAAAACAAATGCCATAATATCCTACAATGTGTTAGTATCATATGTACTCATTTTAAATTAATGAAATTAAATAAATACAATATTAAGACAGTTTGCTGAAAACAGTTCCTCACCGCTGTTGTATATCAGTAACAAAATTTTAATCCAGCAGTATTGACTTTTAATGCAGTAACTAAGGCAAATGTGCAATAAAGAAAATGTTGACTTGTAACACAAACAAACAGTACACTCAAACGTAAGTGATACAATCGCTGACTCACAAAGGCAAATTCAGTTCATTTACCAAAACGTATGTGTCCTTACTTGCCTCCGAAGGTGACTTGAGTGTTCCATGCCTCTATAACAAACATACATAATTTTGTGATGTTTTTAAGCCACAGAGGAAACCAAGGCAGAGCAACAATGTGAGAGAAATAGAGGTGTGTGGAATGGAAACGCTTTCATCCATCCCTGAGGGTCTGATGGGTCTCACATATTTTTGAGCTCCGTTGTTTGGTGAAGGCAGAGATCACCCCTGAACGCAGATCCACAGTCAGCTTTGACTTGTTTATATGTGACGCTGCAATCCGTAATGTATTGGGGGCCTGATCTGAAAGCCGCAGTTAGGGGTGCTCTCACTGAGGTCAGTTTGTCATACAGAGAGGCCGCGGGCAGTGGATGCTGAGTTCTTGGCTCTCTGCACCACAGCCTGACACTTTTCACGTTTCAGAAGCTTGTTGTTCTCAAACACTCCCTCATTCCGCGGAGCACCATGGGAACCATCTGGAAATGTCAGCAGCCCTATGAAAAAAAGACCACATTTATTCATGCTATAAATCTTCATGCATCCTAAATCCACATGAACAATAATTAAAATACAATCTTGCTTTTTTTTTTTGTTAAAAAAAATTGTCTGGGGCTTCTGGTGTCGTCTGTTTCCAATTAATTTTAGCTCCTCAAAAATAGCTTGATATTTCAAACAAATTCTTATCCACCTTTTTCTTCACCGTGGAATTGAGTCTATAGGTAAATCCTCCAGTTCATTATCTGCTATAAGGAAATAACGAGAAGAATAACAACGTGCAGTAAACTGTGAAACTGTTTGCACTACAAACCAGTGTCTTCATAATTAAGATAAAACATCAATATAATATTGTAAAACACACCAATTTTCATCAAGTAGCAAAACGAGCTGTTTTGTACAGCTAAAAATAGCTGGACGCAGATGAGACTGGAATCCAG
Source organism: Labeo rohita (assembly GCF_022985175.1). Taxonomy (NCBI): domain Eukaryota; kingdom Metazoa; phylum Chordata; class Actinopteri; order Cypriniformes; family Cyprinidae; genus Labeo; species Labeo rohita. The sequence goes on from NC_066881.1 coordinate 28,336,250, forward strand.
ACCCATAAAATTTACAAATGGCCACACTCACTCTTACACTCTTAAAAATAAAGGTGCTTTAAAAGGTTCTTTACAGCGATGCCATGAAAGAACCATTTTTGATTCCACAAAGAACCTTTAAGTCAAAGGTTCTTTAAAGAACCATATCTTTCTTACCTTTTTAGACGTTTTTCCTGAACGCAGAAGTCACACCTGATTCTTAACCTGAAGGATGCTTTGCAATCAAATTATTGTATAGTCCATATATAGCTGATAATCTAATGTTAAACCTATAAAAATGTTTTTAAAAAGCACATGGCTCCATAGCGCTATCACTTTGCAATGTCGCAATGACCGTCCTTTGTCAGTGCCTCACTCCTCAAAGTTTAAAGAGTGTATATGACACAAAACTGCCAACGTTTGCAACATTACAAACAGGTGGGCGCTATATGAATGGGTTCCTATGGAGACTGGAACAGAAGAGCATCCAACCTGAAGAAAGTTTTCTTAATGGCAGTGCTCATCTTTTACTCGGGGAAAAGGTCTATAATCTGAAGAACTTTCTTTACCCACAAAGGACCTTTTGTGAAACAGAAAGGTTCTTCAGATGTTAAAGGTTCTTCATTGAACCATTTAGACAAAAAGGTTCTTCTATGGCATTGCAAAGCAACTTTACTTTTAAGAGTGTACACTCTTAAAAATGAAGTTGCTTTAAAGGTTGTTCACACCGATGCCATAGAAGAACTTTTTTGGTTTCACAAAGAACCATTCAGTCAAAGGTTCCTTAAAGAACCATCTCTTTCTTACCTTTTTATGATCTGAAGAACCTTCTTTCGCCACAAAGAACCTTTTGTGAAATAAAAAGGTTCTTCAGATTTTAAAGGTACTTTATGGAACCATTTAAACAAAAAATATTCTTCTATGGCATTGCGAAGCATCTTTATTTTTAAGAGTGTACAGGAAGAAAAAGGTGGATGGTATTTAAATTTTTTATCAAATCATGGTTTGTACTGGTTTGTAGTGCCAATACTTTTACCATTTTATATTCTTCTAGTTATTTATGTCAGCTAAAGAATCAGAATTCTCACACATTCAAAAAAAAAAAAAAAAAGCTTACTTCCGCATTTCAAAACAAATTGGATATGCAAGAGTAATTTTAATTCTGATTGAATTTTTCACATGCACTAATTTTCATCAGTCGGAATGAATAATAACTGTCATTTTTGCCTTGATGATATCTTATAAAAAGAAAGCTTTTTTAGCAAATATTTAGTAAATATTTAGCCAATGACAAATTCTTAAGATGTGAGACATAAATGTATGCATGTATGTAAGACGTAAAATGTCTGTAAACTTACAGTTCATGTCACTGCGCATATGCATTAGGTATTTTTAAATATGATTTTTGAAAATAGTCAGATTCAAGCATTTACATGCTTATTTTTTTCCTGCTGATCAGTTTATTTCAGGTCTACACCACCTGTTTCAATCCGAATTTAAATCGCACAGAGCTTAATCAGGGGTGCGTTTCTTAAAGCACTGTTAGTTGTAAGTTGTAACTATGGTCTTAAGTTCCATCATTACTAATATTCATATCAAGTGAACATTCGCAAACTACATCGTAAAGTTATGTGGTTGGTACAGCTCTCAACCTATGGTTGGAAGCACATTTTCTTGTTAGTATGACATATAGACTTAAATCATGTTTTTGATGACAATTGTATGGACACTTGAGGGTGCTGTACAGGAAACGCACCCCAGGTTGACTGAGGTGTTTCCATTAAAGGGGACATCGGATGCCCATTTTCCATTCTAATTCTTAAAGGTCTTTAAGAAATTTCTTCAAAATACCTTGGTTAAAATTCCTCAACAGTCCTGTAAAACACCCTTTTAACCTTGTCAAAAACACCTCTATTCACGGAGACTGTTACGGTGCAATGTCTCTTTAAATGATAATGAGCCCCTGCTCACCCCGCCCCTCTCTTCCATTTTTGTGTGTATTCGGTGGCACGTTACCATCAAAAACAAAACTAATCCACTGCATCCTCAGTGGCTCTGATGTCGGGAGAAAATGAAGATTCTCATGTTCACTTTAAATCCAACTACAAAACACCTCCATTGCGTATGAGATGCGCAGAAAAAAATGGCGGACAGCGTACAACCGGCTGAGGGCTGAAATATGCTAATACAGCACAGTCTGTCAGGTGGGGCCTAATCAAAACGGCGTGATAATTGAGACTGTTTAGATTTTTGATGGATTAAAAAAAAAAAAAAGTAAATGGATTTTTATCATTGTAGGGTCATGGTGTCATTCATATGCAAACAAAATGTAAAAGTGAATTTTGCATCCGATGTCCCCTTTAAGGCTTTTTCAGTCCGACTGAGCCATTATTCTGAAACTAAACAGTTCATCTGGGTGCATACAGTATATACGCAGCAATTGTCAATTTAAGATGGAATATTTACCATGTCCTTCTACACGACCACTTTTGAATTCTCCTTCGAATTTCATCCCGTCAAACCTGCTGAAGATTCCGACCCCTTGGAATTTTCCCTGGGCGAATTCACCCTCATACCTGTTGATCAGAAACGGTGTTGTTTTCCACATAACTAGTCTCACTGTGTCACTGCCAACACGTTCATCTCAGTTTAAGTAGGTAAGTATTTTGAATCTGATCACATGTTCACTCACCTGGATCCGTCGGGAAAGACTAACACCCCTGATCCGTGGAACAGGCCATTCTCAAAGTGACCTTTATAACAGGTGCCATCAGCAAACTTCAGCTCGCCCTTACCGTGCCTCCGACCTGCACAGCAAAAACACTGCTTTTTAAATGAACATTGAGTTTTCATCCAACAGACTAATTCCATGGACTGCTCCCTTGTGTGTTAATGGCTCTGATAATTAGTGCTATAATTAGAATGTCATTCCTACTTGAGATCACACCTGCATGTATTACATAAGCAGTTTGGATCATTAAGCAATGCGCTACCACCACCTCAAGCCATTCTGACCACAATTCCCACAGTAATCAGAAAAACACAAGTCCTATGAACATGTTTATGCATGTTAATGTACGTAGTGGGACTGGGGCTAGTTTTGTCTCCGGTAAATACTTCTCAGGCTAGGATAATTGTAGAAGTACACAGACACAAACCTTAAAGTTTTGGCTTAAAAAAAATAGCTGAAATCGTTTTCACACTTTATGTGACCCTGGACCATAAAACTAAAGTAGCACAAGTATATTTGTAGCAATAGACAAAATACATTGTATAGGTCGATTTTTTTTATTTTTTTTAATCGATTTTTCTTTTATGCCAAAAAGCATTAGGATATTAAGTAAAGATCATGTTCCATTAAGATATTTTTGTAAATTTCCTATTGTTAATATATCAAACCTTAATTTTTGATTAGTAATATGCATTGCTAAGAACTTCATTTGGACAACTTTAAAGGCGATTTTCTCAATATTTAGATTTTTTTGCACCCTTAGATTCCAGATTTTCAAACAGTTGTATCTCGGCCAAATATTGTCCTATCCTAACAAACATACATTAATGGAAAGCTTATTTAATCAGCTTTCAGATGATGTATAAATCTCAATTTCAAAAAACGTACCCTTAAGACTGGTTTTGTGGTCCAGGGTAACATATGAGGGTAAGCTGTCATAATGTAAATCTGTGATTTCACATTTAACATTTAAACAATAAAATATTAATATTTCATCACCCACTACCCCTAAAACCACCTGTCCTCAGATCATAAATAATATATATATATTTAGATTAATATATAAGAACACATTCTGTTCTGACAGATATTAAACTCTTTTGTAAGGCTTCACAAATGTGTCCCTTTGTTAACATTTTCAGATATATAGTACAACTGAAAACAATTATGCTTATATTTTATTATATTTTTTTCAGTTATATAGTAGAACTGAAAATAATTATGCTTATATTTTATTATATATATATTTTTCAGATATATAGTAGAACTGAACACAATTATGCTTATATTATATTATATATATATATATATATATATATATATATATTCTGAAGCAATTATAGTATGTCAAATTCATTACCCAAATTAAAAAAAAAACACACTTTAGAGTAGATGTACCGAATTGTTTTTGTATCTAAAAGTGCTGATTAATCCAAATAATTCCATAATATATAATATTTTATTTTTTAACATATATAACCTATTTTTCCATTTAAACAATAAATTATGAATGAGATCAAATGGAAAATGTAGCATACAAAAATATAACTGTTTTGGCAAATGCAAATTTGAATAATAAATAAAAGTACAGCATTTAAAACACATGTGACAACCTGGCCTTTTTATCAAAAATGTCCTGAGAATTCAAATCAAAGCACAGTGATTATGAAATGTCTTGCCTTCCTTCCATTCTCCGGTATATTCTTCTCCGCTGGAATAAGTGAAGGAGCCCCTGGTTAATGTCATACCTCCACCAAGCTACAAACAAAACAAATTAATATGTGTTAGAATTAGAAGGTGTTAGAATTAACATAATATAATCAAATGATTCTAAACAGAGAGAGACCAAACCAATTCTATTTAATATATTTATGTATAATAAAATATTAAATAGGATTACCAATGCCCACACACAAACCTTAACAGTGTACTGTATAGCGCTCAGTCTAATAAAGTAGGAGCATGGTAGCTTGGTAGCTGTCTTTCACCCACCACTGTATAATTAATAGGGTAACGGGTCATTTACACTGAACACGTTAAAACATTTACGGACTGAAAGAAAGCAGCGGCAGCGGTGACGTCATTCACTCGCTCATTCACAGCCCGTCTAAAGCCGTTCGGACGCTATTTCACGGCAGCAAATGAAGGTATTGTTTACCTGTGATGTTTCTGTGCAGTCTCAAGAGCATGAAAACCCTTTTGCTTTGTCCAGCGGATCCGCAGACGGAGAATCGGGTTCTGGCTCGCCGGTGTTACGGTTCCTCTCGGTGAATCTCTCTCTCCTTGAAGATCTCGCGTTATTTTGCTGCGTGCTTCTCTCAGCGGTGGATGTGTACTGAGCGCTGATTGGCTGATCAATGGAAACAATAAGTCTTCACTAGGAATGTGATCTGTGAGTGTGATGTGTGAACTCGTTAGTGTTGTTTACTAAGGCAAGTGTCTCGATTACTACTACTCAAACTTGAGTTCTTGACTTCTTTTTTTGACCCGAAGCTAAATTACCACTTAGCAACCGTTTAGCAACAACCTGTCAACCACCCACAACGTTGAACCAATGACTAGCTTTGCAAAAAGTTTTATATTTTTAGATACATAGCAGTGTTTTATATGAATGGACTTCTAGCAGACCCCCAAAAATACTTAAAGAAATCAACTTAAATAGGCCCAAATCACATTTTTATTTAATTTAACTCGGTCCGACTTAATTGTTAGCTTTCTGAAGGTCTTTTTAGTTTGTTTGAGCGAAATATTTTGAGGTTTGTACTGTACACTTTTGACAGGTGTTCATATTTAATAGCTTTAGCTTGTTTCATTTAGCATTCTGTGAACTGTGTTTGCTAGGTGGGTAAGACATTCATTTATTAGATTAGCAAACCATCTGAGTGAGAAATTGCCTGGAAGTCTAATTTGTTAAGAAGTGACGCCTCCAACAGATTAATTACAACTACAGCAGCTACCCTGTGCCTTTTGACATTTTAATTTAAATCATTACTTGGCCCATAAGTGAACCTTTTATTTATTTATTATTATTATTTTTAATTACTCTATTAATGAGGACAGACATTTTATTATCTATCTGAGGAACTTGATCCTCACAGTGTAGTCTTGCAGTCTAGATGCAATTCAAAATGCAATTCAAAATATACAATTTTTGCCGAAAAAAAAAAAAAAAAAAAGGGATGCAGGTATTTAGCACAATATGTTGAACTGTACCTTATAGCACGGCATGTGTTCAGACTATGCGGGGTAAGTTGTCACAGAACCTGTGCTGTTTTTCGACGCCGATTCAAGAGATACCTTTTAGTAAAATATGGAATGCGATAAGATAAGATAAGATAAACCTTTATTCATCCCACAAAGGGGAAATTTCTGTTACAGCAGCAAAGAAGTGCAAATATAAAGGCCAAAAACAAAAAACATACGAACAAATACCATTCCAATACAAACAAATTACAAGTTACACAGCTTAAATTATATTATTGCACCATTTCATAAATTACTATTACACCAATTTAAGTTAAGTCCTAATTACTCAGTTTAAATAGCAATGCCACCAGTGCATATTTTAGTAACTGACAATATATATTATAATAAATGAATCACTGGGGGCAGCTCTGATTGTAAAGTCTTACAGCAGTAGGAAGAAAAGATCTTCGGTATCGCTCCTTCAGACATTTAGAATGTAACAACCTGTCACTGAAAGAGCTTCTCAGGGATGATACTATATGATGGGATGTGGATGTACAGTGGATGGGAGTCCTTCTCCAACAAGGATGATAGCTTAGCAACCATCATCCTTTCTCCCACCTCCTGTACTGTATTCAGGGGCATCCCCAGAACCAAGATTCCTGATCAATTTGTCCAATCTCTTCTTGTCTGCGTTAGAGATGCTGCTACACCAGCAGACCACTCCAAAAAAGATGGCTGAAGCCACCACACAGTCAAAAAAGGTCTTCAGTAGTGCACACTGCACACCAAAAGACCTTAATCTCCTCAACAAAAAAAGTCTGCTCTGTCCCTTCTTGTAAATTGCAGCTGTATTGTCTGTCCAATCCAGTTTATTGTTCAAATGAAAGCCCAGATATTTATAAGAATCCACTCTCTCAATATCTTTTCCCTGGATATTAACCAATGATAGTGGAGGATGTTTGTGCCTGCGGAAATCCACCACCAGCTCCTTAGTTTTTCCTGCATTTATCTGGAGGCAGCTCCGCTGGCACCAATCCACAAAGTCCTGGATCCGTTCTCGATACTCCATGTCATCATCATCCGTGATCAAACCGACGATGACAGAGTCATCTGAGAACTTCTGCAGATGACAGGTTGCTGAGCTGAACATAAAGTCTAGACAGTGTAGACAGTGAAGAGGAACGGAGCCAAACCGTCCCCTGAGGAGCTCCCGTGCTGCAAACAACTATGTCAGACTCCCAGTCCCGAACCTTCACATGCTGTGGTCCATTTGTTAGATAATCCAGTACCCAGGTCGAAAGATGATGATCCACCCCCATGTAATCCAATTTATCCCTCAGAAGAGCAGGCTGAATAGTATTAAAAGCACTAGAAAAGTCAAAAAACATGACTCTCACTGTGCTCCCTGACTTTTCCAAGTGAGAAAGAGCTCTATAAAGGAGGAAAATAACAGCGTCATCCACTCCTATACCTGGCTGGTAAGCAAACTGAAGTGGATCCATTAATGGACTCAACACAGGTCGGAGATGAGAAAGCACCAACCTCTCCAACATCTTCATCAGGTGTGAGGTCAACGCCACCGGCCTATAGTCTCCAAAGTCTTTTGGACGCGATGTCTTTGGTACAGGCACCACGCAAGATGTCTTCCACAGCTGTGGTACCTTCCCCAGCTTCAGGCTCAGACCAAACATGTATAACAAAATGCCACACAGCTGGTCAGCACAGGTCTTAAGGAGCATGGGGCTGACGCCATCTGGGCCCGCTGCCTTCCTCAGACCGGATGTACTATATACTTTAAGACAAACAGCAATCTTGTACAATATATATTTGCATTTAATATGCATTACATGCTATTTAAGTGATTTTTACGTGATTATTAATTTGGCCGACATAAATTTAGTTAATGATTTTTTTAATGATGTCACAACATATTAAACATAATGCCCCAATCTGAAATTTTTGGAAAAACACCCTTTTGATTAAAATCTATCCATAGATAGATTAGCATTTTTAGTGTATTTGAACCCTTTTCAGCAATGACTGTATGATTTTGAGGTCCATTTTTTTACACTGAGGACAACTGAGGGACTCATATACAACTGAAAACATTTTGAATTTGAAGACCAGAGTAAATTTGATTTATTTTGTCTTCTGGGGAACATGTGCATATCTTCTGTACCTTCTAAAGGGCATTACTAAATGGAAAAAAATATGAAATTGTATAAAATAATAAAATAAGACGCATTCCGTTCACAAGCCTGCCTCTTAATGTGTTGTTTTTCCTTCTGGAGCATCAGTGAGCATTTAAACCTTCTGTAATAGTTGCATATAAATCGCTCAGTTGTCCGTAAAATCATACAGTCATTGTCGGAAAGGGTTCAAATACACACAAAAAAAACTAAAGAATCTGTGGGACCTGAAGGATTTTTCTGAAGAACAACAGGCAGCTTACTTCTCAGGACAAACAAGGGACTCATAAACAACTATCACTAAAAAAAAAAACACAACTGTGGACCATTACAGTAACAACACAATATGAAGAATCAAGTGTATGTAAACTTTTGAACAGGGTCATTTTTATAAATTCAACTATTTTTTTCTTTTGTGGACTATATGTAAATGTCTTTTATGTGAAATATCTTATTCAGGTCAGTACTAAATAAAAAAATACCATGCATTTTGTGTGATCCCTCTTATTTTGGTAAAAAGAAATGAACATTTTGCAGATTCTGCAAGGTGTATGTAAACTTATGATTTCAACTGTATTGCCTACCCTGTAATTTTACAGACATTTCTGTTGTTAAAAAACAATGCAATTGAAGTGAAAAATTAAAAATTCAGATAAAACACCTGTAAAAATCCATACGAAAAATTCCTTCATTTTAATACAGTACATTATGCCATATTTAACTTGCTTTCTTTTTTTTTTTTTATTCTTTTGAGTGTGTCTTTATTTTGACTTTTGTCTGTCCCAGTGTTCTGTATAGTAAAGCAGTCTCTCTCTCTTTTCCTTTCTCAGGTCTTTAAACTTGACCGGTGTCACTGCATCCTGCAGAGATTCGAACGCATATGCCCTGACAGCTGATCTCTTCATAAAACACAGCACCACAGGGAGCCATTTGTGACCGTCGCTATAAACACCAATAGGTTGGTAATGAGAAATGTCGATAAAAATCTCACCCTGGAGATCTATTACCTTTAATGCTGAAGATAAGTGGTTCTCGCTTCCAAACAACGAGAATCCCATTTCTTAAATATGGTGCAGTATGTCAAAAGCTGTCAGTGCAAAGCGGGCAAATGTGACCGTGCATGGAGTCATTTCCAAATTTATCTCTGTTTGGATGTGTATATTTTAAAGCAACCTACTAAAATATGGAATGGTAGCTAAAAAACCCTACTAATTGTAAGGTAATTGATTGTCTACTGAGGTTTTCACCCTTCATTGCTTTAACCTAAAGACCATGAACAAACACTCACACACTGTGATTGGGGGATAATTTGGTCTCTGATGATTGTCCTTCACTGGTAGTAAATCAGCATGGCAATAATGCCCCAGGGAAATGGGCAGTAGAGTCCATATGCCCCAGAGTCACAGGATGGGCCCTGCAAGCATCAGTACACATGAGTGCCCTTCCAGCACAACATGAGGACTGACCACACTACGAGCACACATCATTGCAATATAGAGTCTGCTCTCCTTGCAAGAAAAATCGCAAAGGTCAACTTCTAAAGAGGAAGGATGGTGGAACAGAGGTTGTTGACGAGGGTCGTCTCACTGACCGAACCTAAATTGACCTATAATTCTCTGCAAGCCATAACATATGAGGAAAGTTTGTCATACGTGATCGCTGCATCCAACATCAAGGTTAGAGAAGTCAACCTATCATGCTTCGGTTCTAAATCTCCAGCCCCCAAGTGGAGAGAGGCTTTTATTTCATAAGCAATTGCATTATCCATGAATCTGTCCCGCTTTGGGATAAAAAAGATAGGATTATTAAATGACGTAGTTGTTGCTGCAAATCAAAATTTACTTTCATCTGTCAAGGCCAGAACCAATCATAGTGTCAGTTACTATTTATAGCTTTGGTTTTCAATAATTAGGTGGTATAGAAATTAGGATAACTTGTATTCATAAATTGGTTTAACCTGAGTGGATGTTCTTAGTTGATTTTATATAGACTCATTTGTTACTACACATAAATACAGATAACGTCATACTGTTGAGTATAAATGCAGATGCTGTAAAAAATAAAATATTATATTTTTGAGTTATATATGAAATGTTTTATTATTATATCATATGTGTAATATTTCAGATGTATGTCTTAAATCTTGATTTAATTCAGTATCACATTTGGGACATTTTATCGGAGTTATATGTCATGATTAGAGATTTTTTTTTTCAATAGTGCTTATCTTAGAAATTTGTTTTTAAGGCATTCGAATTACTTTGTGCCTTAGACATGCATACAGCAAAAATATAAATGTTGAGTAAAGTATAAATGTTTTTAAACTACATGAGGAAGCACAAGGTCAAGACTGGGTTTGGAGGAGAAAAAAAAATAGTGTGTGTGATGTTAAGGTCTCTTCTGCAGTGTTGTTTTAAGATTACATTTTACAGTAGCGAAAACATACACACGTACACACACTTTTTGCTCATGGCATAGCCGTAGACCTTCCTAGGTGAAAAAGAACAATTAGAGGAGAAATGAGGGCAGAATCACTGGGGGAAATGGCTGGTGAAGACTTTATTGATTAGTAAGGATTGCCTGATCCAGCACTCAGTATAGCAATTATGCTGGTGTCAACAGAGAGCAAAGCTACGAAAGGACCTCGGCCGTCTAGTGTCTAAACACAGAATATGATCATACATGTAAAGTACATCCATTCGTCATGAAACTACTGATGGGCATTTCATGACAATTGAAATTAAATGATTCACACTGAATGTTAGATAAAAAGAAGGTTTGGGTTAAACTTTAAACTTCATTATTTATGTTTCGTTCCACTTCCTTATCTAATTTACTGTAACTCATATCAGGACCTTTCGGTTGCAGACAGACTTAGATGTAACCAGATTTTATATATATTTTCATAAATATAGGGACAGCTGTGAAATCTCATAAAAGAGGTTCTGTCTGGACATATTTAGTAACCTTTAGCCCAGATAAAATGCGTTAAGATAATCTCTTTTACAAGAGTGACCTGGCCAAGAAGAAATAAAATAAATAAAACGAAAAAATGTAGAAATAGCATGTTTTATTTAAGAATTTAGATTTATATATACTATCAGTCAAAAGTTTTTGAACAGTAAGATTTTTAATGTTTTTTAAAGAAGCCTCTTTTGCTCACAAGCCCTTTATTTGATCCAAAGTACAGCAAAAACGATAAAATTTTGAAATATTTTTACTTTTTAAAATAACTGTTTTCTATTTGAATATTTTATAAAATGTAATTTATTCCTGTGATCAAAGCTAAATTTTCTGCATCATTACTCGAGTCCTCAGTGTCACGATCCTTTATAAATCTTCCTAATATGCTGATTTGCTGTTCAAGAAACGTTTTATTTTTATTTATTTATTTTTTTCTGGGATTCTTTGACAAATAAAAAGATCTAAAGATCAGCATTTATCTAAAATAAAAAAAAACACTTTTGTAACATTATACATTATACTATTCAAAAGCTAGGAATCAGTATTATGGTTTTATTATTTAGAAAAGAAATTATAGAAATGAAAACTTTTATTTAACAAGGATGCTTTAAATTGATCAAAAGTGAAAAAGTGATCATAAAGACATTTATAATATTACTAAAAAAAATATTTATTTACAGATACATGCTTTTATAAATGCTATGCTATTCTATTCATATTCTGTTCTAATCAGCATAATAATAATAATAATAATAATATATTTTTTTTTTTTTTTTTGAGCAGCAAATCAGAATATTAAAATGATTTTTGAAGGATCATGTGACTGGATTAATGATGATAAAAATTAGCTTTGAAATCACAATAATAAATTACATTTTAAAATACATTTAAATAGAAAATTATTTATTTATATCATTATATCATATATCATTATTTTAAATAGTAAAATATTTAAATTTTGCTGTACTTTGGATCACATAATTGCAGGCTTGGTGAGCAGAAGAGACTTCTTTAAAAACATTAAAAATCTTACTGTTCAAAAACCTTTGACTGGTAGTGTATTGTTTTGTTGAATAAATAATTTATAAATTAACTAATGAGTTTTTATTTTGAGGACAGCTGGTTTTAGGAGTAGTAAGTAAAATGAGTGATAAAATTAATAGGTACATTTGTGCTTAGAAAACTCTAGCGATCATTTCTGACCATTTCAGAATGGAAATGTTGCCTTTATATCAACATAATTGCAGATAAGACTGTGGGACACGTTTTGTCACGTGTCAAGAATCTGTACTTGCCAAGTGTAGGTGTAGCAAAGTTTTGCAAAAGCATCACCAACAGAACAATCTGAAGGTGAGGGAACCGTTGGATAATTCGGGTGTGTGTTGAAGGGACAAACACAATCTGTTTCCTCCACAAATAGAGATGAATTCAGTTCTGCCTCCTTCCACTCCATCAGCCATGCCTGACCAGTTCTTCCCAGTGTCTCTCTCTCCGAACAGCCATAACCATTAATCCCAGACACCCTATTTATACTGCCTAATTGTGATGAGTATGAATTATCAATTATAGTGAGTACCTAATTGCCCTTCATAAAGTCAGCCTCCCCCTGGCTTTAAAGAGGGCTGTTTAAATAATGTTACTAATAGCTCTCTTCTTTACATGGCGAATATATCTTCATTTTTGAGCTCGCTGAGCGTGAGAGTCGCTCGTAATTTAAAGGGGCAATTGAGGAAAGGCGTGCAGGTGGTTCCAGGGGGACTCGTTAAGATTTAATGAATTATGATGCGACCTTCTGCGAACAATGAGCAATCAATGCAAGTGCTGAGTGACAGAACATCACATCGACTGCGGCCCATAACCTCAGACCGTGTGTAATTCTTTCTTTTACACTCTACATTAGCAGTGCACTAACCCGAGTGTCCATTCACAGAAGACTCTGCAATTATGCTGCAGTCCTAAAGGCATCCAGTCTTGCTGTATAGCATCTGGGGTTGCATTTGATCTCAGCCAGTGAAGTCTGGCACCTCTGCATGCATTTAGTATGTGCATTTCTAAACACCTGACACAAAACATAGATGTGTGTGCGTTTCCAGTGTGACAGCCGCCAATAGAAATTTACACTGCTCACAGAGTCCTGTCATTTCTACTGACGGTGAAAGACCACGGCAGACATGGTGAAAGACAGAAGTAAATTCAGCTTCTCAGATGGGATTTCCCTTTACCCAGTGTCACATAATAAGGGAAATCAGGCTTTAAGGAAGATCATTTTGTTTGATTTTTTTTTTTTCTAACCATCGTCTCATTTTATGCCATTTTCCATTAGTCTCAATTCAGTTGTGTGGCTATTCTATTCTATTCTATTCTATTCTATTCTATTCTATTCTATTCTATTCTATTCTATTCGAGGGCCACTGTAAAATCCTTTTTCATTCACTACTTTGTGTTTATATTGGCAATGTAAAGATGTGTAATTTTCCATCAGCCCAAGCTGAAAATAAAATCTCTATTCTATTCTATTCTATTCTATTCTATTCTATTCTATTCTATTCTATTTTCTGTTTTTTAGGGTCAGTTTCAATTATTTTTGCATTCACCACTTTTGTGTTTTTATTGACGAATTTTATTTAGGAAAAAATTTAAACATATTGTAATTTTCCACAAGCCCCAGTTTGAAATTCTGTTCTATTCTATTCAATTTTATTCTATTCTATTCTATTCTATTCTTTAGGGTCGGTGTCAGTTATTTTTGCATTCACCACTTTGTTTTTATTGACAAATTTTGTTTAGGAAAAATTTGACCATAATGTAATTTTCCACCAGCCACAGTTTGAAATTCTATTCTATTCTATTCTATTCTATTTTTTTAGGGTCTGTTTTAATTATTTTAGCATTTACCACTTTTGTGGGGTTTTTTGACAATTTTATTCAGGAAAAAAATGTAACGATAATGTTATTTTCCTCCAGCCCAAGTTTAAAATTCTGTTCTATTCTATTCTATTCTATTCTATTTTATTCTATTCAATTTTTTAATTCTATTTTTTTAGGGCCAGTGTCAATTATTTATTTTAATTCACCACTTTTGTGTTTTTATTGACAAAGGTTTTTTTGCCATTTCCTTTACAAATAGCTTCTGTTAAGTTTAAAGGAATTTTATTTGTTTTTATTTGAAAATTTGTAACCATAATGTAATTTTCCTCTATACACAGTTTGAAATTCTATTCTATTCTATTCTATTCTGTTCTGTTCTGTATTCTGTTATGTATTTTTTCATTCACCACTTTTGTGTTTTTATTGAAAAGTTGAGATTCTGTTTAGCTTCTGTTAAGTTTAAAGATATTTTATTTGTTTTATTTATTTAAGGAATTTTATTTAGGAAAAATTCTAACCATAATGTAATTTTCCACCAGCCCCAGTTTGAAATTCTATTCTATTCTATTCTGTTCTGTTTTGTTCTGTTCTGTTCTATTCTGTCCTGTTCTGTTCTATTCTATTTGGGAACTATGTGAAGTTGTACTTCAACTAATATATTATGGTTGGAATCAGTTGTTTCTTCTGTCATTTACATGATTTGGCTGTAGTGATAGCTGTAATGTAAGCATGTATAAAGTCTGTAGAGTGAACTGACCTTTACCTCAGGGGAAGAGTGTGTGTTTGTAAAAAGGGGGCCAATGTCCATGAATGTGTGACAGTGTCCCCTGGTGTAATTGCCCTCTTTTGCTATGATCCAGGCCCTTAACAAATCACCCAGCCACTTTCCACATCTGCTGCATGTCAGCATCTGCCAGACGCGCTCACCCGTCCCGGACGCTGCCAGCAAGCCTTCATTACGCCTGCTGCTGAACAGGTAGAACCGTTTGTGCAATTACCAAACAATGCTGCCGACCTTGTGCTCGCCTAAACGTCCTAAAACATCACTCTCATGTAATACCCAAAAGTTTTGGCATAATGCTTTCTGTCCAATGTGTTTTTGACACTTACACCACCATATGAGCACAGCAACTAGATTCCAATTCTTCAGTGTCCATAAATTATATAGGATTCAGAGGCTTTTCTCAGTTGTGACCACTGTTACAAGTACTGAGCAATGTAAATGTCTGAAGTAAATAGGCAGCAGAAAAAGAATAGTGTTAAAGTTTTAGGCTTCGGTTCTATGTGAATTAAATGAATGCACACAACAATCCACAATCATAGCTGACTAATGACAGTGTAAAGGCAGCTGTAAATAGTTCAGTACAGTGTATGCAAAGATAAGACTAATCCCAATTCTTTATGTAAATAGGTGTAGAAAAGTAGACAATTGTCTATGAAAATATTGATGATGATGCATCATCGTCAGTACTTTTTTTTTAATGCTGAATATCTTTATTCTTAAATGAAAATTGCATGGAAATCTGTATTTGGAATAAATAGAATTTTACCTAGAAATATCAAAGCAATGCTGCTTCACTGTAAAAGCATAGCTTTTCAGAGACAGATAAGTTAAACTCTTTACACCCCTCATAAGATTTTTAAAGTCTCCTTTCCCCATTTAAAGAGGGGAATCCATGAGACTTTTAGTGCTCTGAAGCTGTAATCTTCAAAAGAGTGACATTTCTGTAGTTTCCCATTCTATTGTCCATCTGTACTCTAAAGGGACAAAGCCAAACAAAGAGTAAACGCCCATCCGTAAACAGAGCTCCACCTCAATACGCGACTACATGAATGATCCGACATTTAGCAGATCTGCCTGGTGCTCTGATGAGTTTATGGGTCAGGAGGTGGGGATGCTGGAACAGTGGGGAGGTTTGTCCATAAGTGTGGCTCCTCTTGCCCCCAGTAGCTGCTGTCCTCAAATTCTCCACCTTACCTCTTGTGTGTTCTTTATCTCCAGTACCTGAGACTACGTTGTGCCCCCTGGGCCACACTTTTGTGCTCTGGTCCTGTGTAAACAGATGTGCATAGTCTCAGACCTGCAGAGAGGAAGTTGTAAACTTGCAGGAAAGACTTCAGCCCCCATTCTTATGGAGCTCACTCAGGGCAAGCCACTGGGCTTAGACATGCTAATGCAAGCAAACAGTCCCTGTTCGGACAGTGAGCGTCTGAAGTCTGACCATGTTACAACCACAAAATATACACTGCAGGCTGCTAGCAAACAAGCGGAAATAGAATTGAATGGTGGTGTAGGGGAGTTTAGGTCACTCATATTCATAAAGGAGAGGAGAGGAATCAACATCTGTGATCTGAGAAGGGTTTGATATGGTGTTTGTGCACGTGTGTGTGTGGTATTCTGACAATGCACTTGTCTTTTTGATCTACAGTGAGTATTTGCTCTCTTAAAGCCACTTAAACATGTTGAATTTCAATGCAGCAGAAAAATATCTAACTACATGGAGATTTAATAGAAATATGCTTTTTTAAAACTAAAGTTTCTAGTCTTTTGCAATTATTTTTTAGTAGATGTATGAAGCTAGTTGACTTCAAGTTCACACAGGTGTAGTTAATCTTTACATATATATATGAAGAGTTCAGATGCAAAACCAGCTAAATCCATCTGATGTCTCTCTTTAAAAAATGCATTTTTATCAGGTTCAGATGTATAGGTTTCTATGTAAGTAATGGTACTTCTGATTGGGCTGAGGCTGGTATTTTAGCGAGTTTGAAGAAAAAGTATTTGATGGACATATAATATGTGTCGAGAGCATTTACTCAGTATCATTATCTCATTTTTGACCGAGATGGCTTTTAGCTGGTTTTGTATCTGAACTCTTCATATATATTTTTATATATGTAACCCTGGACCACAAAACCAGTCTTAAGTAGCCTGAGTATATTTGTAGCAATAGCCAAAAATACATTGTATGGGTTAAAATGATCGATTTTTCTTTTATGCCAAAAATCATTAGGATATTAAGTAAAGCTCACGTTTCATGAAGATATTTTGTACATTTCCTACCATTAATATATCAAAACTTAATTTTTGATTAGTTGTATGCATTGCTAAGAACTTCATTTAAACAACTTTAAAGGTGATTTTCTCAATATTTAGATCCTTACTTTTTTTTTTTTTTTTTTTGATCCAAACAATATTGGACTCCATTGACTTCACTGTATGAGCTAAAAACTAAGACATTTTTTAAAATATCCTCTTTTGATGATAGACATTTCATGTTAATTATCCATTTAAGTGTGGCTTCTATAAATACCTCAGGCTTTAATATATTGTATATGCCATATTTATTTTATTTTATTTTATTTTATTTTTCAATTTAATTTAATTTAATGTATTATTGAATTATTTTTTATGTATGTATTTTGGGAATAGACTAACAGAAGTAAAACACTAGCTAGATAGTGAAACAGTAGTGCTTTGTAGGAGAGCTTCTCATTTATCAGTGCCGGACACACGTTTATTGATTCATCCCAAGCTTTGGCAGATTGATGCCACATAGTGAATGTGAAGATACTAGCTTAAGCTATTGACTATGAAATAAGCCAACACTCTGTACTGACCCCACATCATTTATTTGCTAGGAAAAAATGTCTTTGACATCAATTTTGGCAGTTTTTATTGAGAGATGCAATTATAATATTTCTCATTTGTTACTGAAAAGGCTGAAATGTTTTGTCAGGAATAATAAGGATTGGATGTTTTTAATTACTATCATTTACTGTCAGTTGAAATATAAATCACAAAACAAATCTCTTATAAGTACATCTCACTGAAGAACCCTACAGTTTAAAATGATTATGCAAGGGGTCTTGGCTAAACACACTGTGCAAACTGAAGAGTGTATGCTAAGGATTAGATGCAACAGTTTCTTGAGTTATGCCACTTGTCAGCCTGGGAACTTGTCCTTATTGTATTGATTGAAATGAGCGCAGGTTTAAGTACCGAATGCTCTCAGCCAATCGAAAGGGATCCCGTTAAACGCTCACGCGTTCACGCGTCTCCTCTAATGGACCTGTTAAAGAGCTCAAGCATACCTTCATCCACTGACATCTGACCGAAGAGCCTCAGATCCGACCAGAAGCTGCATCCACTTCACGTGTCTGCTTAGTAAGAGAATACAGCAATAAGATATCAGAAATACTACTGGAATTTGGAAAATGCTCGAGTATCAGGAGTCCGGAATGAAAACAACATCAGGTCATCGGATTTCCTTTTCGATTATTGACATATTGGATCCTAAAAAGTTCACAAGTAAAAAAACACATGCCGTGTCGGAGAAAGAACGGACGTTACCTTCAGAAAACACAGAATTTGGAAGTTTGGAAGAACGGCACAACGGGAAAGAAAGTCCTGGGCAAGAGGAATCGCTTTCCATCTGCAAAAATATAGGTGAGGAAATATGATAAATAATAACCTAATCAGTGTGTGGGAATTATTTAGTGACTTTCAGAGGGGTGAACTTTTTAAATAATTTCTGTCTGTATTTTGTTTAAGGGGTTTGTTTTGCAATTTAAACAAAACACTAATATATTTCTGATGTGTAACTCTACAATGACGTGACACATAATGCTGCTTATGTTCGCGATCAGCGATAGAGAAGTTGTTACTATGGTTACCATCTGACTATCTTGACTTCGCGAGTGTAGATTTAGCGCACGCTGCTAACTTGAAATCCAACTTTTGTGGTTACTAAAGCATTGTTTTGAAAAGCTATTAAAACGTAGTCTACTTTTGTTAAAATAATGCATATTTTTCGAGACCTTCACAACCTTTGTCTTTTGGGGTTACGTCTTTTAGAGATGCCATATACTCTATAATTCTGAACAAAAACACTACATTTTTATTTTGTAAAATATGCCTAGATGTGTTTGTATGCATTGCATGTGCATAGTAAAAATAATACGGTTAAACAAGATTTTTGGCTGTGTATCTCTTCCAAACAGATCTTTTGTGTTATATTGTGTCATTAGATTGTAGAATTTGACCTTCCCTTCATTTCCAAGACTGCGTTTTCTTTAAGCAGCCGTAGCTGAGTAAGTGATTGCCATTGGGACAGTCAGGGCAGATAATTGTTTAAATCGTCCCATTGAGGATGCCTGCGCTCACTTTGATCGATATCCCATTACTGGATGCTGCATATCTCCCTCCAGCAGCTTGCGGCTCCAAACTTCAAACCCCTGCCATGTCTGATCCCAAATATCGTTCGATTAAAACTTCCCTTTAAATAGATGACATTTATCGATCTGCCGACAAATATGAAACTCCATTAGCGCGTCATGGCTGGATGGCAGAGCTGGATTTAACTAGGGTTTCTTTCCGCAACATGACATTTGAGGCGATTTGTGATTTTGAAATTGTTGAGGGATTATGGCCCATTCTGCGTCAGTCTTTTCTTGAAATCCACACACAGTAACAACCTCCCCCCATTCCTGTACAGGACCTTTAGTACGGCGCTCCTCACATCCATTCGTTTAATTCTCATCACATTTATAGCTGCCAGTTACTTTGCTTCAGCTGATCACAGGAAATATGTATTTTGATTTATGTTATCTTATGTTTATTGTATTTTTTTAACGAAATTGTAGGGCTTAATATAATTTTTTCCAATAGCAAACCGCATTAATTGGCCAAAATTCTGTTCTATTAATTAAAAATCTCACCTTTATTTATATATAGCGCTTTTAACAATACAGATGGTGTAAAAGCAGCTTTACAGTATTAAATAGGAAAACTAGTGTGTAAAAATATATAGTTTGTAGTTTACATTACATTATCTGATGAATTTGTAATTCTGATTATTATGACCTCATACCAATTTGAATAATAATAAAAAAGACTAATGCCTTACTTAATCAATGCCAGTCAAAGCAACAATCAGAACGCCCTAGCAATGCCTTGGCTATGCATCTGACTATGTTTAAGGCCTATCCACCTTATACTTTAACGCGGAAGTAAGCCGCTATAGGGAAATAACCAGAAGAATAACAACGTAAACGGTAAGACTGTTTGCTCTACAAACCAGTGTGGTCATACTTAAGCTAATACATTAAAATAATATGGTAAGACACACCAATTTGCAGTATCAAGCAACAAAACAAGCGGTTTTGTACAGATAAAAATGGCTGGATGCTGGTGAGACCCGAAGCCAGACCCATACAATTTACAAATGGCCGCACCCACTCTTACAGGAAAGAAAATATGTATATCCTTACCATTTCAAGCCTTTAAAGCAAATGTAAACTTTCAGATAACGTAAGCCAAGGTCAAAAAAATGTTTGTTCTGATGATAGATAGATAGATGGATAGATAGATGATAGATAGATGGATAGATAGTTAGATGGATAGATGGATAGATAGTTAGATAGATGGATGGATGGATGGGTGGATGGATGGATGGATTTTCCACTGTCTTCTTGTATTCTTCGCTTGTATCCTCAGAAATTAAATACAATTACTAAAAACATTACCTGTCTGAAAGAGACTTAATATATATATTTTTTATTGACAGGTGATCGATCAACTGATGACCATCAAAGTTGCGTCAGACTCCATCCTCCTGATCCAGATGTTGACTTGGACTCATCAGCCTCGCTCAGAAATTTAAGATCGGGCTTTTCTCCTTGTGAAGATCCGGATGAGGCAGGTGAAGAGCGAACCGTTCCAGCGCCGGATGATCTTTCGCGTCAGCGGCGGCGTCGCTCCGATCACAGCTGCGCGAAGCCGCGACGCGCCAGAACCGCCTTCACATACGAACAGCTGGTGGCTCTGGAGAACAAATTCCGCGCTACGCGTTATTTATCCGTATGCGAGCGACTAAATCTCGCGCTGTCTCTGAGTCTAACCGAAACCCAAGTCAAGATTTGGTTCCAGAACCGAAGAACCAAGTGGAAAAAGCAGAACCCTGGTGCTGAGAGTTCCCTGCAACCCGGCACGAACATCAGCCCGACCTGTGGGTCCACAACTGCCCTCCACCCTCCATTCAGCACCGGGAACGTCATCTTTCATTCTGGCCCAGTGCACCTGGCATCTTCCGGTGGGCTTTTGCATCCGTTTTTGCCCGATGGTTTTCTCCAGCCAGCATTCTTCCCACCACACTTATGAACTCTGGAAGGAGAAATGATCATAGACTACGTGTAAATGTGAATTTATAAAGTGGATTACTTGTTCGGTCATCCTCTACGGGATGGGATTAGTCTTGGCTTGATGTATTAATTAATTAGGCCTAAAATTAATTTATATGTAACTGTTTACACTGATAGCTGTGAGCAGAAATATGTGACCCTGGACCACAAAACCAGTCATATAGGCTTAGGCATATAAGTTTTTGACATTGAGTTTTATACCTTAACTGAAAGCTTAAGCTTAACTGAAAATAAATAAGCTTTGCATTGAAGTATGGTTTGTTAGGATAGGACAATATTTGGCCGAGATACAACTATGTGAAAATCTGGAATCTGAGGGTGCAAAAAATATAAATACTAAGAAAATCGCCTTTAAAATTGTCCAAATGAAGTTCTTAACAATGCATATTTTGCTAATTTTGAGCCATACAATGTATTTTTGGCTATTGCTACAAATATACCCGTGCTACCTAAGACTGGTTTTGTGGTCCAGGGTCACATATAGTTGAGATGGATCCAAACCTGGGCCTCAAGAATGAAAAATCTGAAAGATCTGCTCACTCAAATGCAGTTGTAAAAATAGATGATCTGAGAATCGTATCATGGGCTAACCCACCTTGACATCCACTGTAAATCTTAAAGCTGATTGTATATATGTATCTTTCTTTTGTATATATTGTTCCTGTTAGCAGTTTGATACATTACTGTGGATTAATAGCATAAATTCTTTAAATAACTTGAAATTAAAATCATTGATGTTCATTACAATATGTAGAAACATGTTAATGAGGTCATCAATAAAATCAGACTAATGGTTATTTCTTTTTTTGTATCATTCAGATATAGACAACATATATAGGGCGACAGTGTATCAATTTCTCCGAATCTCTGTAATAGTAGATTTTTTTTATTTTGTCTACAGTCCTATACATCCCAAGCAGATAGGTTACCGTCTATTCTCTTCATAAACACTAGATGGCGTTACATGAAAACTTGTAGAAGAGTTGGAGACTTCATATAATGGTGACATGAACAATATATTATATTATATTATAATATATATATATATATATATATATATATTTTTTCCTCAGGCAATCTACAGATGTATGCAAACAAAGCACACTTATGGTGTTCAGAATAACACATTAATATAGACAACTACTATTGCTGCAGTATTTAGTTGTATTTGTACTGAAATTGAGTAGTGTGTATATTGTGCACAGTTTGCAGATTTCCTCTCTAGATCAGTGGAGCAGCAGGAATAACAGCTTTAAAGAGTCTGAGATCAAGAGGGCCTGGGAAATATTGATCTAAATGGCAGTGCGGGCAACTAGTACATTACTGAGGCAGAGCTATAACACAATATGACCACTAGAGGACAGTGCACACTCAGATGTCATTAGATTGATTTAATTGAATTCATTTTAATTGTTTAATCTTACAATATCACTTTAGATTCTGTTTTTACATCACAGAGGATCTGACACATGTTTTCTTAAGAAATATTTGACTAGCTAGTAGTATTGTTCTAACAGATTTAAATTAAACACCTTTAATTTCGATAAAATTATTGGAGGGTTAGTATGCAAGTCTACACCAAATTAATCTTCGAATATTTCATAAACCGAAGGGTTCAGTTCAACTTTCAAATCATGTGTTTTCTCAGCAGAGTTGATCAGACATTCTCTCATCCTTTGGAACTGATTCCGACACACTGTACAAGTTGTTTTCCAAGTTCATGTTTTTTTTTTGTTTTTTAGACCATGATATGTGGGTTGTGTGTGTGTGTTTGTGTAGGAGTGAAGTAGGAGTTGAGTCCAGCCCTTATGGCCTGTGTGTTTTTCTGGCTGAGTGACATTCTGTATTGTCCTGGCTCTCGTTTCATCAGCCTGTTCTCCAATCTGGAACCCTGTCGATCCTCACCACCTCCTGCAGATTTCATGTGATATCCATCACTTCAGTTCTTTTACATGTATAAAACTTAAGATGTTTTCAAACAGTGTTTGTATACAGTATTTCGTTGATTTGTTTTGGATTGTTTTACCTTTGAAGTTAAGACAAAATTGTGAAGTTTCGAGGTTCTCATAAAAGTAGTGAGATCAACTAAACTGTCTTCTAATACATATTTTAATATGTATATATTAATAATTATTTCTAGTTCCATTATGCATAAAAAACTTTTTTTTCCCCTCCAAAGATGGCCATTTAAACTAGTCAAAATAGAGAACTAACTAAATATATAATATTTATTGACATTATGTTTGACCCTGGACCACAAAACCAGTCATAAGAGTTTGTATGGTTTGTTAGGATGGGACAATATTTGGTCGAGATACAACTATGTGAAAATCTGGAATCTGAGTGTGCAAAACATCAAAATACTGAGAAAATCACCAGTTGTCCAAATTAAGTTCTTAGCAATGCGTATTACTAATCAAAAATTAAGTACAGTAATTTACAGTAGGAAACTTACAAAATATCTTAACTGAACATGATTCTTACTTAATAGCCTAATGATTTTTGGCATAAAAGAAAAATCCATAAATTTTGACCCCTACAATGTAGTTTTGGCTACTGACAAAAAGTAGTTTTTAAATAAATAAGTGTGTGGTGTGTCCTCCTGACTACCAGAAAAAAACGTTTTGTGAATTTAGTTTTTTTTTTTTTTTTTTTCATGTAATTATATTTTTTATAAATATTATAGCACAAGAAAAATTGGAAAAATAACATTTTTGAAAAATTATATATATTTTTATGTTATGCTATAGAGGACAACAGGACTTTGTAATGAATAAATAAAAATACATGAATAGACATAAAAAGGCAAAAACACTGGGATTTAATTTTTTTTAAATTTTATTTTATATGTATCTATATACTGTAATTAATCTGCATATTATTGTGTTTTTGGGGCAACGTACTGAAAAAAGAAGTGTAATAACGGGAGTAATAATTTAAAAGATTTTCATAATAAGATCTAATATTTCATAAGAATATTAATATTATGTGGCGCTGCAACGTGATCTCATAATTCGTATATATTTTACGTGGTTAAGTGGTTCTACGAAACGTACATTTACTTATGTTTTTACGGACATTAAAACGTACAATACTAACGTATTTACAGCATCTAAGCGTACGAATACATGCGTATTTTCAGCATTTAAACGTACAATATTAACGTATTGACGACGACACCTAAAAATGAACCCTCATGAATATTGAAATCGCGGCATTAATTTTATTATTGTTGTTTTAGTTGTCATACCAATGGCCTTATGTTTTCAATTGCATTATTAAATTGTTTATTCGTTTACTTAATATGAAATAACATATCGTTCTGCTCTGTGTGATTTCTGCTGCCAGTTAGTTTCCAAGAATAGGCCTAAATAATGTTAAACAAGACTACACTTTAAAAATGATTAACATTGCTGCAATCATTTAACCTTTACTTGTCACGTAATGTTTGCTTTGTTTGCTTTGCTTGCCATGGGCCCGCGCTGAATGAAGCGTCGCAGTTTCAATGTTACAATGTTGCAGTTTTAAACAACAGGTTTTACGGCAGGATATTCGAACGCTCATTGGCTCTCGCCTGCCTTTGTCACAGATTGCTACACGTAGTGTTTCTGGTAAATTGCTTTTGAATGATGCGCGCGCGCCCTCATGGAGTGGATAGGAGGGATAACAATCTGGATACGGGTTTTCAACCGCAGTAAAGATAGTTTGCGGTTTGATATTCGAATTTCTTTTGGCTATAAATATATAGTGCGCTGTCATAAACATGCAAATAATCCCGAATGTTGTTCTCCATGATTTGTGAATTGTGGTGATGCTGTGCCTTTTGGCCGAAATCATTTTTTTTTTTTCGATGTGACTCTTAATTTTATAATGCTTATAGCTCCGAAAGTTGGAAACTTAGCAGACTGAAACCAGTGTCATCTTAAACAGCTTGATCTGTGAATTTTTTCACAGCAAAGCTCTTGTCCGTAACCCCCTTGGTAAGTCCGCTATAGTAAGGAATGTGAAAAATTACGCTCTTCATGTTTAACGTGTTTTACCATTAAACACGCAGACTGCTTGAGTACAAAACCATTGTTTTTAAGTCAAACTCGATTTGTGAAAACTTTCACAATCGCTATTTATTGCGTAACAGTGTTTCTTTATGCTCTGCTCTCTTTTTCTTCTATCATAATGTCACACGGTGCTGTTCCAGTGAATAACGGTTTTCCAAGGCCTTAGATAAATCATATACATCTCTAATGAACGTTTCACATACGAGGAAATGTTTCACGGTTTATTTTTTTGTCAGTTGATCCTTCCTGAGCCCTTATGTACTATTCTGATTTGTGAGTCACTAAAATCACTATTCTGATCTGTGAAAACTTTCACAGATCAGTACTGGTCAGCTGACCCTTCCTTGAGTCATGTATATCACTATTCTGATTTGGGAAAACTTTCACAGTTCAGTACTGGCCAGCTGACCCTCTCCTGGGTCACTAACATAACTATTCTGATCTGTGAAAACTTTCACAGGTCAGTACTGGTCAGCTGACCATTTCCTGGGTCACTAATATCACTATTCTGATTTGTGAAAATTTCCACAGGTCAGTACTGGTCAGCTGGCCCTTCCGTGAGTCAAGTACATCACTATTCTAATCTGTGAAAACTTTCACAGTTCAGTACTGGTCAACTGACCCTCTCCTGTTTCATGTACATCACTATTCTGACCCAAACTGAACTGTGAATTTTTTCACAGATCAAAATAGTGATGTTACTGACTCAGGGAAGCGTCAGCTGACCAGTACTGAACTGTGGACGTTTTCACAGATCAGAATAGTGATTAATATGACTCAGGGAAGGGTCAGCTGACCAGTACTGACCTGTGAAAGTTTTCACAGATCAGAATAGTGATGTTAATGACCCAGGAAAGGGCCAGCTGACCAGTACTGATTTGTGAAAGTTTTCACAGATCAGAATAGTGATGTTAGTGACCCAGGAAAGGGCCAGCTGACCAGTACTGATCTGTGAAAGTTTTCACAGATCAGAATAGTGATGTACATGATTCAGGGAAGGGTCAGCTGACCAGTACTGACCTGTGAAAGTTTTCACAGATCAGAATAGTGATGTTAGTGACTCAGGGAAGGGTCAGCTGACCAGTACTGATCTGTGAAAGTTTTCACAGATCAGAATAGTTATGTTAATGACCCAGGAAAGGGTCAGCTGACCAGTACTAACCTGTGAAAGTTTTCACAGATCAGAATAGTGAGTAATATGACTCAGGGAAGGGTCAGCTGACCAGTACTGACCTGTGAAAGTTTTCACAGATCAGAATAGTGATGTTAATGACCCAGGAAAGGGCCAGCTGACCAGTACTGATTTGTGAAAGTTTTCACAGATCAGAATAGTGATGTTAGTGACCCAGGAAAGGGCCAGCTGACCAGTACTGATCTGTGAAAGTTTTCACAGATCAGAATAGTGATGTACATGATTCAGGGAAGGGTCAGCTGACCAGTACTGAACTGTGAACGTTTTCACAGATCAGAATAGTGATGTTACTGACCCAGGAAAGGACCGGCTGACCAGTACTGATCTGTGAAAGTTTTCACAGATCAGAATAGTGATTAATATGACTCAGGGAAGGGTCTGCTGACCAGTACTGATCTGTGAAAGTTTTTACGGATCAGAATAGTGATGTACGTGACTCAGGGAAGGGTCAGCTGACCAGTACTGATCTGTGAAAGTTTTCACAAATCAAAATTGTGATGTAATTGAATCAGTGAAGGGTTAACTGTCCAAAATTGCTCTGTGAAATTTGTCACAAATCAGAATAGTACATAAGGGCACAGGAAGGATCAACTGACAAAAAATAAACTGTGAATCATTTCCTCATACGTGAAACGTTTATTAGAGATGTATATGATTTATCTAAGGGCTTGGAAAACCGTCATTCACTGGAACAGCACCATGTGATATTATGATAGAAGAAAAAGAGAGCAGAGCATAAAGAAACACTGTTACGCAATAAATAGCGATTGTGAAAGTTTTCACAAATCGAGTTTGACTTAAAAACAATGTTTTTGTACTCATGCAGTCTGCGTGTTTAATAGTAAAATACGTTAAACATGAATAGCGCCTATTTTTCACATTCCTTACTATAGCGGACTTACCAAGGGGGTTACGCACAAGAGCTTTGCTGTGAAAAAATTCACAGATCAAGCTGGTTAAGATGACACTGGTTTCAGTCTGCTAAGTTTCCAACTTTCGGAGCTATAAGCATTATAAAATTAAGAGTCGCATCGAAAAAAACTGATTTCGGCCAAAAGGCACAGCATCACCAGAATTCACAA
This sequence comes from Labeo rohita, assembly GCF_022985175.1. Classification (NCBI taxonomy): domain Eukaryota; kingdom Metazoa; phylum Chordata; class Actinopteri; order Cypriniformes; family Cyprinidae; genus Labeo; species Labeo rohita. Next base: position 28,363,702 of record NC_066881.1, read on the forward strand.
ATCATGGAGAACAACATTCGGGATTATTTGCATGTTTATGACAGCGCGCTATATATTTATAGCCAAAAGAAATTCGAATATCAAACCGCAAACTATCTTTACTGCGGTATATTACCGGCAATTAACAATTTAAAATCTGCTCTGCACCTCATACAAGACTACTGTATTCCGCCAGAGAGTACTGCGGCTGCAACGCATCGTTAATTGGTTTATTTTTGGTAAGTTACTGCTTTTGACATTTTTGCATTAAATAAATGATTGTAATTGCATTTATCTGTCTGTCATGTTATACTGTCGTTCTTCATACTGTACAGAAATAGTTATGGTTAGGTTTAGAGGTAGGAGAGAGATTTTTAATGCTATGTTTTTACTAAAATGGTCATTTCCATGCATATTTCGGTCAAATACGTTTTATATCTTTTTGTATTCGCTATAAAATGGGTAGATTTAGGTTTGGGGGTAGGTTAAGACATCTAAAAATCTATATCACTTATTGATAAAGTGATGATAAAGCGTTGATGCGAATATCTTTTGAAATAAGGGATATGTAATTAGTTGAAGTTTTTTAGCTAAAAATACGTAGCGATTTGTACGTTTTGAACGTTGAAATACGTCTTAAGTACAAAATGTACGTTTTGTGTTGGTAAATGTTACGTATTAATACCTACGCATAACAAATAATCACAAAACCAGTCATAAGTGTCAGTTTTTTAAAATTGAGATTTATACATCACCTGAATACTGAATAAATAAGCTTTCCATTCATATATTTGTTAGGAAAGAACAATATTTGTCAGAGATACAACTATTTAAAATTTACAGATAATGTTCTCACTCCCATGTCATCTAAGATGTTCACGTCTTTCTTTCTTTCTTCAGTCGTAAAGAAATTGTGTTTTTTGAGAAAAACGTTTCAGGATTCCTCTCCAAATAATGGATTTATATGGTGCCCCTGAGTTTGAACTTCCAAAATACAGGGCTCTAAACAATTCCACCTGAGGAAGAACAGTCTTATCTTGCGAAACGATCTGTCATTTTCTAAAAATTTTTACAATTTATATATACTTCAATGAATGTATATACTTATATACTACAAAATCGCTGCAGAAGTACCAACCTAGTGTTTACAAAGTGAACCTGCAAAGGTCAAACGCCCTTTACAAAAAAGGGTAAAACAACGATATAGGACGATTTTGAAGTTGGAAGAGAAAAAGAGGTAGGAGTTTTTCGACATATCCTAACTGTATTGACCTGGGAAAAACCGGGAGTTCATGTAGACCTAGACAAGACGAGCGTTTGAGGTTAGAAAGTATTAGATAAGAAACTTATTCCTCGGCTGACATCGCTTAGAGCCCTTTAAAGCTGCATTTAAATAGAATTTTGGAAATTCAAACTCTGGGGCATCATGGAAGTCCATTATATGAATTGGAATCCTGAAATGTTTTCCTCAAAAAACATAATTTCTTTAAGACAAGAAAGAAAGACATGAAAATCTTGGATGACAAGTGGGTGAGTACATTTTTGTTCTGGAAGTGAACTACTCCTTTAAAGTTGTCCAAATGAAGTTTTTAGCCATGCATATTACTAATCAAAAATTAAGTTTTGATATATTTGCGTTAGGAAATTTACAAAATATCTTCATGGAACATGATTCTTACTTAATATCCTAATGATATTTGGCATATTTCTTTTATGCCCAAAATCATTACGATACTAAGTAAAGATCATGTTCCATGAAGATATTTTGTAAATCGATAATTCTGACCCATACACTGTATTTTTGCTACAAATATACCCGTGCTATTTAAGACTGGTTTTGTTGTCCAGGGTCACATGTAATTTCTTTCCCTATTCACTTGTTGTGAATATGCGTAATAAACATGGTTTAATGTGTCCTCTACAGTGAGCATGTATGAAATCAATGTCTTGTTTTGTAACAGAAAGTCATATTTTGATTTGAAACCCCATAACAATTTCTCAAGATGTTGATTTATGACAATCAGTCAAGTTATTTGTCGCATCCACTTTCTTTTAGCACGATCCAACTGAGATGAATGGAAATGCTAATGGATTTCCCTCTCCAGGTATATTAATTGCATGCTAAAATTAAAGGGGAACGTGTTCAACATAATTTGATAAGTCATTATTTTTCCATTTATGTTTAGTTAAGGTAATGGTGTGGAAATTACACACTTTACTGTTAAGAAATAGTCTATTCTTTTTTGCACAAGAGTGTGTGTGGGAGGAGCATATAGTGAATACTGTGAGTGAGAGAGATGGCAGGGTGGGAGATTTACAGTGTGCTGCTCTATTTTGAGGCAGCTGGGAAAACAGTGAAGTGTTTTGGTCAAGGAATGGCTTGTGAGTGTATGCCAAGGGCTTCTCCAGTCACCCTGTTCCTCTCCCATTGTTTCATGGAATGCTGGGATACATGTGGCCTAATGTGGGGCAGTTCAGTCATGCACAAAAAGCTGAAGCAATGCTGCCTGATAGCTATTTCCCTAAAATGTGATTTGTGAGTGTGCAGTACATTCCATTTGTAGACATCTTTAAACACAAGGAGGACCACTTCACGTAGAGGCTCCTACACAAACATGTACAGACAAAGATGAGACGCAGACTCTCAGGAGGAGTTTGGCGCTTTTTGTTTTGTCTGAAGAGATCTTTGTACATTAAATCATGCTTTTATTTTGGTCTTCAGCCCTAGGGCAATGTTTACTCTCGTGTCTGACTCGCACATCTAGCGTTCTTGTTTGTGTGAGCTCTCGTTGCGAGCAACTACACAGTCTGACGCAGTGGGGAACAGTAAGAGGACCATTAAACACAAAATATGAAAGCCTCCCTCCATGTGTGGTGTTCTTCAGATTTTAGCTTCTGTCTTTCTTTCCATTCTGTTTTTACTCACCTCAACAATAACTCAAGCTGGGTGTTTTTGTCTTTCCGTTCTGTGAATTGTTGCTTTTCAGATTGTATGATGTGACCGCAGTGGCATCTTGGCATCTCCGCCAAGTCAGACTGCGCTACTTCGACTGTCTTTTGTCAAAATGTGTGATTATTCATTTTAGTTAATACTGTTCCGACATCTTAAAGGAATAGTAAAAATGAAAATTTGCTTACCTTCAGGACATTTCAGATGTAGATGAGTTTAACATTACATCACTTGCTCACTGAATCCTCTGCAATGAATGGGTGCCGTCAGAATGAGAGTCCAAACAACTGATAAAAGCATCACCATAATCCACAAGTAATCCACACAACATGTATTGTGATGTTTTTATCAGCAGCACCCATTCACTGCAGAAGATCCATTGGTGGGCAAGTTATGTAATGGAAAATTTTTCCAAACATGTTCAGAAGAAAACACAATCTCATTTACATTTCATTTTTTTGTTGTTTGCAAATTTTCATTTTGTGAGCAAAATGCCAGACGCAGGCTAAGGATTCATCATATAAATGCAATTTTCGCCGTCAGTGAACATGTCACACTAAAGCTGCTGATTTTGCCCCTGTGATGGAAGAAACTCTCTAGGATCCTTCACATTGATGAGGCCTCTTGTCTTGATATCTTATGAATTGCCTTCCCTAAATTAACTTTGTATGAGATTAACTGATCCTGTGCGAGATATCTTTGTAGTAAATTATTCTTCCTCATGCACTCTGAGGCGGCACTTGCTGTTATGTGCCGATGCTTCTCTGAACGATCCCTGATTGAAAATTTCTGACTGCTGGGATTCACACTGAGAGTCAGATCGCTTGATTGTGCCCGTGTCTTGTTACAAAACACGACACTGCTTTATGTGGCAGCTGAGAGAGAACAGAAGGCATAAGTACTGAATGTGTTTGAATACAGGCATGTATGATGTTCACCTCTTTCCAGCAATTAATATTCAATCTTTATCAACAGGTAAAGGTATATTTATTGCATTTCACAGAAAATATAAGTGGTCTTTTCATGACATTCTGCTAGGTTGCTCTAGGTGGTCCAACTCACTGCCTGTTTTAAAGTACCGAGTACTTTCAACATTTTGAGCAATAGGGCCCTACACTTTTTTTTTATCTTTTCTTTTTTATTCAGAGATTCTTGTGTTTTAATTTTTCTGATAATCAAATGAAGGCATTAAACATTTATTTATTTTTAATAAAAAGAATACAACACGCTTTTTTTGCCAAACAAACAGAGGTTTCCTTTTTTTTACTGAAAAATTGTGTGAATATTCTGTTAATTTTTTTTTAATAATAATTGTAGTATTTTTTCTACAGTTAGGTGGTTAATCTTGTTGTAATATTTATTTTTAGCATTTAATTCTTATTTAAATTGGCCAGAAATAGGAATATATAAACACCAACTTTATACTGTACAAAAGTAACACAAGACTAATGTATTTCTGTTACATGTTAAACTGTACTTTTATTTTTGACAGGTTGCCCGGAAGTTTTTGTGTTTATACACTATGATATGATGCTTGTTTTCTCAAGTGAAACGGTAAAATTCACATGAAGTGACTATCACAGCAGCTCTGGAGATTAAGTTAGTGTGTTTATGTAGTCATATAGTGAGACGCAGATACCGAAAATCACCACAAGCGTCACGTGTGATTCAGTATTTGTGTAGTAAACACAACCGCGCGTGTCTCCGCCATTCATAGATAGAGAAGCAAACAGAACATGCCGGATTCATATTTAAACCATCCTTTTGCGTTTTAATATTCACAGACACTAGTCCATATCATGATTCAAATTAAGTAAGACCTGCTTTTGATTTATTCATCCAAAAATTAATGAATTCCGTGGCATTCAACGCTTTAGAGTAAATCTTATAGACTCCTACTTGAATAGACTCCGCCACCACCCCCTAATATAATGGCAGGGAAAACACTGGGTTTTTGAGGAAAACATTCAAAGATTTTTCTCCATATAGTGGACTTCAATGGGGATCAATGGGTTTAAGGTCCAAATTGCAGTTTCAATGCAGATTCAAAGGGATCCCAGCCAAGGAATAAGGGTCTTATGTAATGAAATGATCATCGTTTTCTAAGAAAAATACGAATGTATATACTTTTTAACCACAAATGCTTGTTTTGCACTAGCTTGACCTCACACATTACGTAGGCGGACATACCGACCATTTACAAAGCGAACGTGCAAAGAAAGTCAAACACCCTTTACAAAAAAAAAATGAGTTTTTCACCCTACCCTACATTTTTGAACCAAAGTACTCAGACGAAGAACTAACGTGTGTGACTTCCCCCCCCCCAAAAAAAGTATTTTCTTTGTGGCTGAAGAAAGAAAGACATGAACATCTTGGATGACATGGGGGGTGAGTAAATTATCAGGAAATTTTCATTCTAGAAGTGATTTTTTTCTTTTAATAGCTATAAGGTGACTATTGTTAGTGTGGTCATTTAGAAGAGTAATAGCAGTTTATTTAGTTCACGTCAGCAAATCCTCGAATCCCATCATTCAATCTGTAACGCATGAGACGTTACTTTACACTGAAAAAAACTGGTGTAGGAATACTGGTGTAGAAAACAGTTTTCACAAATAATTACAGAGAAACAGTAATGCTAAAAATGAAATTTTGAAGCAGAAAGACTGAAATAAAATTTTCTTTTAAAACAGTCCAATAATCTTTGTTGTATATATGACTAAAAATCTGTTTTAGTGCCTCTAATGACTGGGTTTGAGGGTTTCAGTAACACTGTGTTCCTTAGAAAGGCAGAACGTGAGAAGGAAAAGTTTATGGAAATGTTTTGGAAATGGTTTTATCTGTGTTTATTTAATTGATAGGGCAGTTCCTCAGGCAACACGTTTCATTATCTACATAATTGCACTGAAAATGACATGTTTTCATCAATCTCATTGTGTGTTATGTTCCCGAGAACCAGAAATTTTTTTTTTTTTTTTTTTTTTAATTAGTGGGCATAGTCATTCTGCACTCAATGTTATCAGATTTATTGGATGTTATTGCAAAGTTCTGCCAGCAGGGTCCCCATTGAGTGTTTGTTCCACTGAGTGAATTGTTTGGATTTGTTTTAGTGCTGTGTCCTGGAGTGTGACAGGCTACACTTTATCCAGCACTATGTTATATTCTAATTCTTTTAATCATGATCGTATGTGGAGTTCTTGACCTCGTATTACTCAGGTGGTCTTTAAATAGTCTTTTAAATTACCTGCAACAGCTAATAGGAAATTAAAAATAGTGAAACTGAATTTATCAGTGTATGTTACACTACACTAACTTTCATTTCCAGTGACTGTCAACAAGCCCTCAGTGAATAAAAAAAACTCAAATAATCCATTAATTCAGTACCTCACATTTTTGTCCTTATGTCATAAATTGCTTTTCTCCCCAGTTTCTTTATAATTTCTGTTCTGTTTGTTTTCTCTCTGTTTTTCTCAGCATGTTCGACAGGTGTTAACTGTCTGGAATGTGTGACCGGAAGCGGCAGTACATCTTGAGGCCCTACTAGATCAAACTCGGCAGTGGTCAGAGGTCAGAGGGCCCTCCTGAGCACTAAAACACCTGAGGCACAGCTCTTCCGTCAGAGACGTGGACCAGAGCGTGTTTACTCAGGGTGAGCATTGCAGTGAACAACAGAGCAGACAGACGTGACATAACAGAGCTATACTGAGCATGCTGGGACTACTGGAAATAGTGTGTTGTGTTTAGGGTTTTTGTGAAGAGAGTCTAAACCATGTGGGCTTGAGTTTCAGAGGTGATGTTGTTTGTGAGTCAAAGTTTAAGGCTTGTTTTAAGAGGGTCCGTCATGCAGTGATTTATGGAAGCCCCTAGAGCAGTCTACATCTATCTTTAGGAAGCCGGACATTTACGAGGACAATTTTGTTTGAGGGAATCAGTATTTTGGTGGGACAGCTGACCGCAGCTGACCTAGTGCTCACACACTGACTCTCCATAATGCCACAGTGTCATGCCTGACATACCTGCCTGAGGTCTCTACACACTCACACATACATTCACACACATATTTGCTGAGCTATTTAAATGAACACATACCACTGACTGCTATTTTTTTTATAGAATAATTGTAAAGTCAAGCTCCACCCATAAAATGTTTAATTATTTTTAGAATATATATATAAAACAAATGTGTGTGTAAACCTCTAACCCCACTCTTAAAATGTCTAATTATTTTTAGAATAATAAATTAAATTTAGAATGTGCTTTTCTCAAACCCAAAGTTCTAAATATATATATATAAAATAAAAACAAAAATAAACAGTGAGGTAAGCATCTCCAGAAAAACACGCTGGTACAGGTTGAGTCCAGCTGAAATATACCCCAGAGCCCAATCAGTTTGAGGAGTCACGCTGTGGAGGGACATTGTTCAGGACATAAACGCTTAAGAAAATAACATCTCGCTCCTCTAGAAATATATGATTCTCAAAATCTGCTTTGGACCGGTTTGCCCAGATCCCATCTGAACGGGTTTATTTTTAAACAAAGTTTCGACACTGCTAACCTCAGCCTTTACATTGATTTACTGCAGATGATAATACCACAAAAATAATGGAGAATCAGCAAATGTTATGTTCCTTCAGAAAACAAAAATGTTCTAGTTTTTTCACTGCTTTTAATAAATTGAATGTAATGTACAGTATCTTCATTATACCAGACAGACTTGAAAAATCTTGAATGTTCCTTTTCAGTTTGGAGTTTGGAGAGAAATATGTACAGATCAAGCACCGTTTACAAGCAAAATTCTTTCTAAACGGTTCTAAACAAATATGTCGGTGGATTTTGATGTGAGAGGACAACAGATGGACTTTTTCACTGAAGGAAGTGTTATTATGGATTATGAACTGGTATTCTGTCCAGAAGTGATGGTTTAAAATTCAAACTAATTGATGAGTTTGATGTTTCTTGCAATCACACAGCTTTTCACTTCACAAGAGTTGTGTGAATTACTTTATTACTTTATTATTGTGATGTTTTTATCAGCTGTTTGGACTCCTATTCTGACGACACCCATTCAGATTTGTTCCAATGAAAAAACAATTGCAAATTGTCATATTTGAGTAAACAGTTCCCATTAACAACAATATAAACTACACATTTTTGCATTTTACCCCTCATGGATGCATTAAAAAGTGCTCCCTTTAGTCTACACAAAAAGGAATATGGTTGTGATTAGGCCTTATCCATTCCAGTGCGTGTGCAGGATGTCCTCAGTAAGGATTAAGCCTTCATTAACTTCCACATGTTTTTCCACCCCTGAAAAATACACAGCAACTTATGTTCTCTGACAGCCTTTCCCGCCACTGTCTGCTAACTAGACATCTGCCTGCTGACCTTTCTCCAACGATTCCTTTCCCACTTGAGTGACAGACACGCACGTACACACACATACACACGTTCACCCTATACACCGTAGCGCCCACACACAGGAAGGGGCAGCGATGTAGACAGAGATTCTGTTTTTCCACTGTAGCTACAATTAGATCAGGTTATCTGAGGAAGGATTGTGACTGCGGTCTATGCCGCTCTGTCGCTGAAGTAGGGGGATCTGTTTGCTGTCTTTAGGTTCCTGCCAGGAAGAGGGTCCCACCGCGGCGTTATAGAGCACAGCCACACCATGTAAGGTCTGTAATGCTCCACTCACACACGTGTAAACACACACCATCACTCTACACCGCATACATCATAACCTGGCCTTTGAGCCCCCAAAAAAAATGGCAAAATTGAAACAGTGACCGATCTATCTATCTATCTATTGTTCTGTCTGTCGTTCTCACTTTCTATCCATGTATCTGTCGTTCTGTCAGTCTTTCTATCGTTCTATTTGTTCTTCTATCTAATCTATCTATCTATCTACCTATCTATCTACCATTCTATCTGTTGTTCTATCTAATCTATCTATCTATCTATCTATCTATCTATCTATCTATCTACCATTCTATCTGTCTGTCCATCTATCTATCTATCTATCTATCTATCTATCTATCTATCTATCTATCTGTCTATCTGTCTATCTATCATTCTATCTACCTATTGTTCTATCATTCTATCTATTCTATCTATCTATCTATCTATCTATCTATCTATCTATCTATCTATCCATCCATCCATCCATCCATCCATCATTCTATCTACCTATTGTTCTATCATTCTGTCTGTTGATCTATCTGATGCTCTACCTATTTATCCATCTATCTATCTATCTATCTATCTATCTATCTATCTATCTATCCATCTATCTATTGATCTAACTCTAGCTCTATCTATCTATCTGTCTATCTATCTATCTATTTATCTATCTATCGTTCTGTTCTTCCATCTATCTATCTATCTATCTATCTATCTATCTATCTATCTATTGTTCTATCGTTCTATCTGCCTATCTGTCATCTTTTGTTCTAGCTATCATGGTCTCCATTCTCACCGATGGTTTTAAAGGATCCAATAACATGACCCAGTATAGTGATAAGACATTTGGATTTAACTGGTCTTGACCTAAGATAAGAAAGGAGCACCAACAGAGTTTGTCTGGCTACCATCAGAGAAGCTGTTTTTTGGACTCTTAAGGAACAGGTCAAGAACGAAAGGCCAAATTTAAAACAGGGAAAGGACTCCAAAGTTAAGACCTATAAATTCCACCAGATGTGGGCAGTCCGTGAGAGGAAATCTGACGGTCTGACATAGCAGATCTTTTGGCTTTGTCCCTGCATGTTGATGTCCCTGACTGCACTGAGAGTAAATGAATGAGTAAGAACCTGAGTCAACGATCTGGTTGTTCACACTAAATACAGTGTACAAACTATTTCCCTAAAAGGCCAAGAAATAAGAAAGGGGGAACAGCTTGGTACCATCTAAACAATAACTTAAAGTAATAAATTGAAGTCCATGAAATGAAAACATCACAGTTCTAAGAAAGAGAAGAGATAATCAGCACATTTAAATAGTCCATTGGATGGCGTCCAATCTCTCACTGTTTTCCACACAGAATGAGGTCTAATAAGATGCCTCTACAAGACACCTGAGTAAGTGAAAATAATTCCCCTTTGAGAACAGCGTGTAAAAACACTCCTCTAAAAATATAACATGCCTAACCTGAGGGGAGACAACAGCGTGAGAAACGGAGAGAATAAGTGAGAAGCGAACACACACACACATAGACGGAGAAAGATGAAAGTAGGAGTCAGTTCAGTTTATATCAACCTGAATCTCCTCATTTAGAGAATGTGAGCACAGGCCGTGTGAAGTGACAGTCGATAAAATATAAGCAGACAGAGAGACAGTAATTAGCGTGAGCTTGACTCTCACACAGGCTCTGAGCCGACTGCTACGTTGTGACATTTCTCAAGCCTTGTTTTGTAAGGATGCATCTGGAAGCTGCTGAGAAGGGCGTCTACACCTCTAAGCTCAGAAAATTGACTCCCCCGTTTAAAAACAGAAATGTTTGCATAATAAATCAGCACAGGAAGCTTACAATATGCCGGTCTTTATCAAACTACTTTTGCATTCTCTGGAGAAAATATGAGTTGTGCTTACTTGTCTTCTTGATGCTGGAGTGTTCGTTTACGCTAATACAACTGTATTTACGAAGAGCTGTGACTCACAAGTTGTTCTGTACATACAGACATTGATTGGTCTGTATGGACACATAACAGAAATCAATCTGCTTTTATAGCCTTAAGTCGTGCCTGTAACCATAGCAACTGATGGCAGTAGTAAATATAAAGACTTTTTGTCTTTAGGGATTTAATTTTTAGTCTAAACTATTTTGGGCAGCTCCTGCTGCTTTCATCCTCCTGAGTATTCATCCAGAAACTCTCCAGTTCAGTTTTTTTTTTTTTTTTCCCCATTTAACAGAAATTGTGTCTTGATTTCCACTGGCACCTGCATAATACCCTTATTTAGTCATTTTTCATAACCTGAAATAGGTTTATGACTCTAATGTTAATGATTAACGCCACAGAATAACTCACAGTGTCTCATGCCATTTATGTGTCAATAATGTGACAGGCAACTATTTACCAGCTGCAGTTCTGTTCATATAGCACAATTAAATTAAACTAGAAAATGTATTATTAATTTTACTATGGAAATATATTAATTTTCACTATGAAAATGTACTGCTTATACTATGTAATGTAAAGGGGGGGAATATAAAATTAATCTAAATGAACAGAACTGAACAGAAATGTTTTAGCACTCCTTTCAGGACTACTGTGTGAACATGATATTCTGATATTGCAGGGACCTACTACAGTGCAAGTCTATGGCAATTTCTTTGCACTTTTTTTGGTCGCTTGGATAACTAGAAACACATGTTTCTTAACTAAGCTGCTTGAATTGAGGTATTCTTCATATCTGTAGCGCACGCTGTATGTATCATCAATAATAATAGTGTCCCATGCCTTAGCAAAGAACCACCAATAACACTCGATCACTGAACTCTTGATCAAGTCTGCTGTATTGGCCATATCTTCTTACTGACTTCCTGTATCCCAGATTTCAGAGCATAGCGGCAGAACTGATCAATGACTGACAGAACGTCCTCTGGTCCTGGAGCTCAGAGACATCCGATTGGGTTTCACTGAGAGGGAGGGAGAGAGAGACTGTATAACAGGAATGGGATGAGTAATGTCTGCGCCAGCACCACCCACCAGCCCCACCCCACCTAGCTTGTAATCCAATCCCTCCCTCAGGTGCACAGCAGTCCTGCGCTAATCACTGTGTCATCATTCGCACAGCAGGAGAGCCAGAGAATGAGTTCCTATCATATCTCTGTGATCACACCAAAGACGGCAGATTTTGAATCCTGCTTAACTGATAATGATAACATAAAACAATAATAAATATCTAGTGATTAGATCAAAAGTAAGGTAAATGCACAGGCACGAAATCTTACTGTAACATGCTTTAGCTGATTTAGGTTTTGTTTTACAGTGGTTTTACTTCTGATAAATGCTAAAACTTCCTTAACCAAGGTAAAGAACTGTTAACTTGCAACTTAGAGTGGCTTATTGTTTTATAGGCTGACTTTTTATAGAATATAATATTAATATAGAATGCACATTCACAGTGCCTTGGCTCTGAGCAATTTGTTTTATAATAGAGTACCGTTTTGTTTGGCTAGGGCTTCTTTTTTAGATTAAAATAAGTTTTCTGTGCATTGGGTGCCTTTCAAAGAAAAACAATAGATTGTTAGTCACCCTTTTCTTTCTATCCCAGCTTCTGAATTACAGCCCTCTCTCGTATGTGAAGAGGGATGATGCTTTCATATCATGGCTGGATGGTTATGAATGCACAATAGTCTACTGTATGTCTCTCAGAGTGCTCATAGAAATAAATAATGCTGCTACTGTGTTATCATAATACCAATCAGCTTCATTCAGTTCACAGGATAAAATGTTAAAACGGTTCTTCTTCTTTATAGATTGAATAATGATCTAAGATGCCTAAATATTACAGGATGTGATTCACGTGTCAGGTTGCACGAAGTTACGTCATCCATTCATCACATGACTGTGATGAAGAGCTGCGTTGATTTTAAAACTGTCAGGAGGTGCAAAGCTGAAATTGTTTTATCGTTTTTGAGCGTGTGGAAAAACACATGAAAAAACCTAAATACAACTCTTTATTTTATATTTTATGCAATTACAGACTTGAGGCACCAGATACTTGCATTACACGTCTGCTTTTAAACTGCCACTTCAGACTCGCGTCGCCTTAGTCCATCATTCTTCTCTGGTTGATTTAAACGAATCGGTTCTTTCGAACAGTTCGCTTCAGAGAACAGGTTCAATACGAAACGATTCTGTTCTTTATGTCCCGTGACATTCCGACGTGGCATTAAAAGATTTATTATAAGGATTTTACTGTAGTTTCTCTTGTCCTAGTTTATTTTGTTGCAGCAATGAATCACTTCATAAAAAATATTTAAAAAGTACATTTTAACAACGCTAAAATTAATCTGTTACACTCTAACAACTGCTGGGTTAAAAACAACCTAGTGCTGGGTAAAATATGGACAAACCCAGCGATTGGGTTCTATTTAACCCAGCAGTTTTTAGAGTGTATAAGGATATAATACAGTTCTAAGTATATGTGTTGACGTGACTAACTAACTCTGTTATTAGGCATTAAAGTAGGCATAACTAAGGTTTCAAAACCTTGATTCAGTCCATATCGGCTCACTCATCTGGGTCAAATCGGGATTGTTCGCGGTCCTCGGTTTAGTGAGTCGGTAACTCCCCGGACAGATTCAATTCTAATTGAGTGTTAAACCGATTCATTGAAGTGAATCCGACTCTTTCGAAGAACGATTCGGACACATACCGGACACTGCAAGTTGTCATATCAATCAGTGCGCGTTTGGTTTCTGACTGTACAGTTCACATATTGTTTTCCGCGGTTGTGATTCGAGTGCAAGTACGTTTATGCCGCCTCGGTGCTTTAAAATGCCAGTGTAAACGCACCTTATCGTGGTATACGTAGAATATACAGTTTCCGATGTGGCTTTTCATTCCCCCACTTTAGCCCCCCCAAGCACAAAAGTGAAACTCCGCCTATTCTGAAGACCCCGTGTGTGAGGAGACAGTCTGTACCCGGTATGGTGTGTGTTTTTGCAAGGGAATGATTGGGACAGAAGTGACCGACAGCGGGACCGACACCGACTCCCATTTCCAACTGTAAACACGTGGACAGATCAGCTGTTTTACACTGGAGCTTCACAACCAGAGCTCGTCTGGGCGCCTGATACAGTTTGAGAGCGCGCCTGGTTGATTTCAAGGGGATTAAAGTTTTTTTACTACCTCAGAATGAGCGATCTAGAGGAGGACTTTGCCAAGATTTTAATGCTGAAGGAGGAGAGGATACGAGATTTGGAAAGGCGTTTGCTGGAGCGAGAAGACGAAATTCACGAGCTGAAGAGAAAGCTGCACAAATGTCAGTCCGTTTTACCGTCCGCGCAGATCGGTCCTCGGACGCACCGCGCACAGGGAATATCAGCCGAACCGCAAACGCACCAGGATTTATCAAACCAAAGCTTAAGGAGAGTTGCCAAATCTGACAGGTGAGGTTTCGCAAGTGTTTAACCGTATGCGACTGATGCTTGATGGTTCTTGACTTTTAATGACTTTTAATAGTTTGACACTTCCTTGGCATTATTTGATTTGATTCCATCTGTAGATCATTAAGTGTAGTATTTGAGGTTGAGGATTCAGGACGTGAATGAAGAAACACTCATGATGACAGAGCATCTTTGTGAAGCTTCAGAGAGAGAGGAGGAGGTGGGGGAGATAGAGTGTATCATTGATCTAAACCATCATCATCATCATCAGCTCCCTGAGGGCTCCGAGCACAGGAAGCTTCGTGCATTATCGGCTTTTAGGGTTTGAACGCGTAGCGCCCAAGAGCCTGTCTCAGGATATTTAATACGCCATTAGAAAGTGCTTTGTTTGACCATATGCTTACCCTCCCATCAGCCCTATCCATCCGATTCTCTAAGCATCTTTGGATCTCAATGAACTTTTTAAAGGTTGCAAAAAATAATTTAGAAGTTTAGGACTTGGCTTACTGCTTTTGGCTTCTCAACTTTTGCTTACTTACAACTTATATATATATATATATATATATATATATATATATATATATTTCAAAGTCTTGCATGCATCTGTATTTACAGCCTAGTATTCAACGCATTTGCATCGTCAAAATGTCACCACAGACTCTGTCTATATGGAAATCCTTGCTTTCCAAGTTACAAATTGTGTTTGGGCTGAATCTCAGAAGACCCTGTGGAAAACATATCAGCATAACCTCACATTTGATTTGCATGCAGCAGTGCCCACAAGAGGGCAGAAGCTCTTTTGTTGTTGTTTCCTTCCATCACTTAAGGGCCATCACATCACTAATAACCAAAAGAACATTATAGTCTTCGTAATTGCATTTTAGGAATGCTACCCTTGGAGCATAGTACTGTATGTGCAATTATGTATTTGTGATAGTGTGAAGTTAGTATGAAGACAGATGTGTTGGTCTAATGACTTCTACCTTAATGATTTCATTATGGAAGAAGCAGAGGGATAGAAGCTGTTTGTACCTTAATGAGCGCTGAGACCATATGCTTATAAACAAACTTTGCCTTATGATGCATCATCTGACTCTCGGTTTTTACAGAAATGACAATAATTACAATGAGAATCCTACTTTTAGCACTTTTAGTGTTGGAGAAATGCTGTATTACAATTTAGAATTCCCAATACGAGTTAATAACTTTAATTTAAATTAAGCGTAACATGTATTTTCCGAGGAGAATTCCCAGTGAACGGTGGTGTTGTTTAATTAGAGAATAGTCAAGACTGCTTTCTCAAGATTTGTGCTGGAATTATCGTTGAAAGTGATATCTTGGTGTCATCTATAAAAAGAGCTGGTGTACTTGTAAGGGTCCCAAAGAGACAAAATGGCGTAGTCTGTGGCAGAAAAGAGCAGCTACACTAGTCATGTTACAACAGATCCTCTTTCCATCGATCCACAGAGGAAGAACCCTGCAGGAAGAGTTTATAGAGGTGAAATTTAAAGCCTGTTTTTCTGGGAGATGTCCTTTCAAGGACAGTGACGGTGATGAAAGAGATGGAAACAAGCAGCAGAAAGAAGAAATAGTAATGCATTCCTCGTTTGTTATTTTCAGGCATTGTTTAGATGAATTGTTCTTTGTGTGTTAGTTTTTACTTCTATAACTATCCAAAGAATGGTAGACATCTGGGTGCTCTTGTGGGCTTTTGGGATCACAAGCCATTTCAGATACCAAAGATGAGTGTTTGTTTTACTCGTGCTGTCTTGTGTCTGTTTAGGCTGTTGTCCTCATCAGCTTTTAATTTATTAATCAGCTAAACCTTGCAAAGAGAACACTGTAGGCCCAGAAAATTCACCCGGTCCATAGTAGATGCCCAGTGGTGCGTAAATATTGTCTGCTGTTTGTTAAGAGAAGAGAATTATTATCACTTTATTTATATATATAAGTATAGATAAAGCATCCATACACAAATATCATTGTTCTAAAGCATGGCTGTGAAGGTTAACAACTGTTTATTCTGCTTGTCACTATAAACATCATTAGCCCTCACGTAATTTCATTGTTCCTGTGTGTCTTTCATAGTCTGACACCAGAGGGCGCCTTATGTCCTTTTATAAACAAAATCAAGCATGATGCATCTCTATTAGCTCTCCACAGTGGAGATGAGTCCAGCTATTTAAGCGATGTCAGTGAGTAATAAAGATGGCTAGGGCTAACTGCCCCATATTTTATTCCAATAAATGAATATTTCTCAGATAGGTTTAGTTTTAAAAGCAATATATGTGTAAACACATACCACAAGTCTTGGCAATTGATTAATTCAGGTCATTACTGCTCATAAATAATACAGGCATTACTGCCCATAAATAAAATAGGTTTTAAAATGTTTTTGTCACAGTGATGCCATAGAATAACCATTTTGGGTTCCTCAAAGAAGCTTCAGTGCAGTTCTTAAACAAACCACTTTTTATTAATGTAAACTTTCTACTATAAGAAACCGTTTGTCCAGTAGAAAGGTTTTATGGATGTTAAAGTTTCTACATGGAATACTGATAAAGAACCTTATTCTTGGGAATGCCGTTCATTTAAATGTCATAACGTAGTCACATTATTTGAGGTAAGTTGTCACAAAGGAAACCTATTCACCTTCAAACTACACACCATTGCGTTTGTAATTAAGATAAAACATTAAATGAGAAGTTCACTTCCAGAACAAAAATGTACAGATAATTTACTCACCCCCTAGTCATCCAAGATGTTCATGTCTTTCTTTCTTCAGTCAATAAGAAATTGTTTTTTTGAGGAAAACATTTCAGGAATTATCTCCATATAGTGGTGCCCCCAAATTTGAACTTCTGAAATGCAGTTTAAATGCAGCTTCAGACGATCCCAGGTGAGGAAGAAGGGTCTTATCTAATGAAACAATCAGTCATGTTTGAAACAAATTGCGAATTTATATACTTTCTATCCTTAAACACTCTTCTTGTCTATTCTCTGCAAAGTGTATGTGTAGTCTGTGTAATCTGGGTCAATACAGTTAGGGTATGTTGAAAATCTAATTTTCTTTTCCAACTTCAAAATTGTTCTACATCACTGCAGAAGTACCGATCCAGTGTTTACAAAGTGAACATGCAAAAAAAAAAAAATCAAATGCCTTTTACAAAAAAAAAAAGGTAAAACAGTGATGTAGGGTGTTTTTGAAGATGGAGAAGAAAACGAGATGGGAGTTTTCGACCTAACCTAACTGTATTGACCTGGATTACACAGACTACACATGCATATGACAGAGAATAGACAAGATGAGCATTTGGGATTAAAAAGTATATAAATTGTCAATTTGTTTAAAAAAATGACAGATCTTTCGCTAGATAAGACCCTTCTTCCTCGGCTGGAATCATTTAGAACCCTTTGAAGATGCATTAAAACTGCATTTTGGAAGTTCAAACTCACTGGCATCATTGAAATCCACTATATGGAGATAAATCCTGAAATGTGTTCCTCAAGAAACAATTTCTATACAACTGAAGACATAAAGACATGAACATCTTGAATGACAAAAAGTTATCCAAATTTTTGTATCTGTAAATTTTTGTTCTGGAAGAGAACTTGTCCTTTAATATGGTAAGGCACACCAGTTTTCAATATAAAGCAGCAAAACGAGCTGTTTTGTACAACTAAAAATAGCTGGAAGTGGATGAGACCAGAAGCATCGCAAAAACAAAGTTCAAATGTCTGCACCCACTCTTACAGGAAAAATAAGGTGGATAGGCTTTTTGTAAAAGTAAAACTTGGGGTCTTCAACAAGGTGTCTGTGGTGGTCACAGACACATTTTGCATGATTCTTTGGCTGACAGATATTTTAAATAACAATATGCCACCGCTTACCTGGTCTTGCCCTCAGAAATGCCTTTCTGCTTTCATTAGTTGACTTTTGCATTCATTTTGCTAATATGTTAGTTTGTTTAACCAACAGTTATAGACCCTTTTCTTTAGTATGGAAGTAAACGTATGATGAGGCTTCCATTTTTATTGATGAGATGAATAACAATGTGCAGTAAACAGTAAAACTGTTTACACTTCAAACCAGGGTGTGAAAAAGGAGCAAAAGGAGCTTTTTGTACAGCTAAAATAGCTGGACGTGGATGAGACTGGAAGCCAGACCCATAAAATGTACAAGGGCCACGCCCGCTTTTACAGAAAGAGAAAGAAAAAGAAAAAAAAAAAAAAAAATACCATTTTGAAATTTTAGTTTGGAATTTCCCTTTCTTTAGGAATTGTAATTGCATTCAAAACTGTTTGTGTTTTGAAGCCACTGCTAGAAAAATATGAAACTTGAGATGTTTTATATAGTTCTGGATTATTGTAAAGTGTTTGTCTCAAAATTTTAACATCCGTATACTGACTGTCCAGGAATCCCGCGCTCCTCAGTGACGCTCGCGAGCAAGCGTTCAGTCTCGAGCTCCACTCATTCATCACGTCACTGCCCACGAGCGACGCGCGCTCACACGGATACGCTCCTGTCAGAGCTGTGAGGATTTCAGCGGCTCTGTGGGATTGAGCGCTGCCTCTTTCCTTTTTCTTTTTTTTACACGGATACACTAAGAGACTTCTTCCCCCTACACATTCTTCTCGTTTTGTAGTTTTATATGTCCTTTTGGAGTATAACAGAAGCTCTTTTAGTGCACAGTGTTCATTTCGTTTCAGTAAAGTTACTAAAAGTGCAGTTCTGGGAGGTTTCATTCGATTCGGAAAGGATGATGATGGGGACTTTACGCGACCTCCAGTACGCGCTTCAGGAGAAAATTGAAGAGCTGAGACAGAGAGACGCGCTCATTGACGAATTGGAGCTCGAACTGGACCAGAAAGACGAACTCATTCAGAAACTGCAGAACGAGCTGGATAAGTACCGCTCCGTGATCCGCCCGGCGACACAACAGGTCCAGAGCCGCACGGAGCTGCAGGAGCATCACCGCACCAAGCGACAGGCGATCAGCGCCGAACCCGCCAACGTCCAGCAGCTGAGTCACGTGACCCTGCCCAACGTCCCCAAGAGTGCCAAGTAGGTTAACTCGATAAAATATAACGATGAAAACATAAAATGCGACATTTAAACAATCATAAATCTCAAAAAGCATGAAATACTATCTAAAACTCCGCTTTCAGTTAGAGTCACATACCACATGATATGTTATTTGACTAATTTAATCTTGTATTTAGAACTTAAAGCCGGCAAACATTACCCAAAGCTCTGTAAATACAGCATTAAAGTCATCTAAATCCTCTATTAAGTAGCCTACTAACAACAGCCACCAGGAAACAACAGCAGTTCGACTGCAAGTACAACTTTCTTGGTGTCTATAGCACTTACACTTAAACGTCGGCCGGATCACAGATCTTAGGGATTTTTTAAATGTGTATTTTTTTAATTGTTCAACTCTTGAATCTGACAAGATCCATTCCCACAGAACCCAAGGTTAGCTTAAACCCTCTAACAAGGCTGGATCCCTACAAGGAGACAAGAATCTTCACTTCAGAAGACGCTTCAATACACCAAATATTTGCGTAGTGTGTCATATTGTGTATTCGGACACTGTATACTGATTTGACCTACTGCGTTTTGCATAGGTATTGTAGACAAGAATGCAAACTGTATACTTTACTGAACTCACCTGTTGTTCATCAGAACATAAATAATAATGCCCATAAAAATGACCAGTTTTTGCTAAAATAGTAACTAGTAAATGCTTTATTTTTTTTACAAAGATTTGCATCCATATAATTTTTTGTTGGTTTGTTTGTTTTTAAAGAATTTGGTGGCTATCCACCTTTTTCTTCCCATAAGAGTGGGCGTGGCCGTTTGTCAATTTTATGGGTCTGGCTTTCGGCCTCTTTTGCGTCCAGCTATTTTAGCTGTACAAAACAGCTGTTTTTGCTGCTTGATGTTGCTGCTTACCGTATTGTTTTAATGTATTATCTTAATTATGAGCACACTGGTTTGTAGTGCAGTTTTACCGTTTACTGCATGTTGTTATTCTTCTCTTTATTTCCCAATAGGGGCTAATGAACCAGAAGTCTCGCCCATATGCTTACTTCCGCGTTAAAGAAAAATGTGAATACCAAGTAAATTGTAGAACCAATACCTGGAGTAACTATGGTATTCTGGCAATGGTTACTATGGTAGCTTTCTTGAAAAGCACAGCAAGATCATGGGCTGTGCAGGTTGCATAATTGAAATCATTATAATGTCTATTGTAAACTTAGAGAGACAAACTAATTATATTCTGTTCAAAATGGCATTCATTGACATTTGCAGAAGCATCTCATTGATGACGCTCCAAGAAAGTTTGATTTTCCACAAGGAAACATCTGAACCAGGAATAATGTGTCCGTACTGAGCAGTTATAGGAGCAGTGACGTGGGAAATACCCAAAGACTATAATAACTGCTTTGTTTAACGGACTGGTGATTTGCTTATCAAAGCAGCGTGATATCGTGCAGCAGGTGGATCACGAAAGCTATTTACATGCTCAGCTGTTGTGCACACAATAGTGTGTTGTGTTGTAATTGAAATAGACACTGTCAAGACCAGAGGACCTAATCAGACTAAGCAGTTCCCCTGGAAGTGAAGGATTTTTGTGCTTCAGCCTGCTGTCATGAACACACATACCCTTAATTCATTTGCATCTAGTGGTTTGACAGCAGAGGAACATCATTCTTCTGTTTCTGACCAGCATGGCCTCCCCCATCTGCTCTGCATCTGACATTTGACAGCTTAACACTGTACTAATTTACAACTAACCTTGTTTTGTACAAAAATACCCTTTGAACCCTATTGCGGTAAAGTCTTTTCTTCTGTTCTGCTTGCATCTGCACTTTAAGGAATGATTACGAAGATTTAAAAGAAGAAACGTCCATAACAGCTTGTGTTGGGCTGCCAGATGGGAACAAACTGGCATCAATATTTCTTTACTCCTTGAAAGCTCATAATGTGTTGGAAAAGGATATCTTTGTGTGTGGTCAGGGAGATGACTGTTATTTTTAGATGAAAATCCATTTATCTTTATTTTGCATGTCTTTTTTGCTGATGCATTAATTTATCCAGTGTACAATTCATAATAGTGAGTGACGTACCCCTTTCTTTTCTTTCAGTAGAGTGTGCTTGTGCCATTTGAATGTCATTCACAATGTCTCTGTCTCATAATTGCATCTTGTTTCTTCCTGTTTCTGATTCTTTTTCGCATTTACCTTTGCAGTGGCACTTGATATACTTAAAATGATGAAAGACCAGACTTTTTTTTTGAAGTCTTGATTGAAATGTCTCTTCTGAACTCATCTTTGACACTTGGGCTGTCTGAGGTCTTTTGAAATATCAGAGATCAGAAGTTCTGCGCTGAAATAGGAATGTCTGCATTGGGCCCTTTGTCCTTTGGATATGAGAATTTGTCACACGTCTGAAAACTTGTCATGTTTCTTAGAGTAGTGGTTAAAGTTGCAAGGTTGCAGGTTGGATCTCCACAAAGAGTGGGCCATGAGTTTGTAAAAAATGAAAGGTACGAATGGTTCAATATGTCAACTGTGGGAAAAGAACTGATCGACTTTTTGGTAAAGACGCTGCTTTTTCTTGCACATAAAAAAATAAATCAATCAATAATATAAATACATTTCATAAATATTCATACATTGTTTGTAACACAAAACTGTGGTAAAATATCTATTTAGGAGTCTTGGACCTTTTCAACGATATATAGTTTGTCATGATTAGATTAGGATTTATTTGTAATATAGTGAAATAAACTCAGATGTCCCACTGAGGGGATGGGTGACAGTTAAGAGGTTAGGTGTTAGCAGTGTTGGGGGTAATGCATTACAAGTAACGCAAGTTATGTAATATTATTTTTTTCCAAGTAACTAGTAAAGTAACGCATTACTTTTTAATTATCTGAGTTACTTTTTTCAAATAAGTAACACCAGTTACTTTTCTCCCCATTTATTAATTAAAAGCTGTCCTGTCCCCATGTTGAGAGAAATCAGGAGTAAAATTTTAGTTCTAGAATAAATGTGAACATGCATTAATTCATCTCACTCACAAAAAACAAATTCAGTATTCCTCAAAATGAATAAAAACCGTGAAGTTCAACTCAGAATATGACGCAAACCTGCAATAATTAAATATGTAAAATAATACAAATAAATATGCATTTAATACCATTTTATTAAACAATGTCTTTGCTGCCGACCTTCGATGATGCAATTCAACCATACTAATAAGCAAAAATTACTCAAGATAATCTAACATTTGTTTTCCTTTTTTTATTGCTGAAGAGTTGATATTTTTTCTTCTGCGGTCTACTGTACAGAAATAAATTTACTTTTCTCAAAGCCTGAGGCTTTTAGTGTAAAAATGCTTTTACATTTGCCAAAAATACAACTTTTTATATTAAAAACAAACAATCAAGCCCTGCCCAGATTTAAAAAGTAACGCAAAAGTAAAGTAACGCATTACTTTCCATAAAAAGTAACTAAGTAACGTAATTAGTTACTTTTTTAGAAAGTAACTCAATATTGTAATGCATTACTTTTAAAAGTTACTTTCCCCAACACTGGGTGTTAGTAATGTTGTTTTGCGATTTTGCCATTTTTGTTAGTTTATTGTATATTTTCAATAGATTTAGTTATAATTTTAGTACTTGTATACCTTTTACAGCAATAGAAAATGCCAATACACCTGCAAAGTGGAGTAACTAGAGAATTATACCTTACCAGACTGATTCAGGGTGATAATTTGTCCCTGTATAAAGTTCATGGTTGTTCTGTGGCGACTTTGTACAAAAGTTGCAGAACCTATTTATTTCGGTTGTGAGGGTATAAATAAAGACTCTATTCTATTCCACTGAGTCAGACTATGGCTAAAACCAACCACAACAATGCATTTTGCATTTATAGACATAAGCATCAACATTTTTATATCTGCAATGCAGTCTTCATACAAAAAATCCAGAACAGATTGTTGCTTCATTCTGCAGAGTAATCCTAAATCTACTGAAAAAAATAAATCAACTTGGTCATTCGTTTCTCTCAAGTTATTCTGTACTGTCATGTGCAGTATGAGCCATTATCTGCAGTGAGAATTTGCTTCCTGTTTTAGCATTCTGGCCAGAAAACAGACAGAACAAACAATAGAGGAAGATATGGTCATTAACTCATTAGCACACACATCTACAGGCGACCACAGAGCTGCCGATGGCTTTCCAATGTGGCCAGAGTGATCTTGCAGTGAGGCCAGGGTATGTAAATCAATACAGATGCTCAGGACGGTCCTTTGCAACAGAGAAAAGTTTCAAAGCAGCTTCACAGTAACAAACAGGAAATAGCAGAATCATTCATGGCAGTCTTCATCAAATATGAGAGACATATTCAAATTCTATTGTCTAACAAAACAATAGTGTCATTATTCATCTCAAACGTTTAGCGTTGTTCTGTTCCGTTCAATAACTGCAAACTTCATTAATTTTGAAACAGGTTTAATTCAGCCATAAGCAGCCCTACAGAAGACAATAGTGTCATTATTTGGCTTGAGTCAGTTCAATGTTGGTTCATTTCAGTTCAATATCAGTGCTAATGTTGCAAAATTCACTCCAGCTTAAAGCATTTTAAATAATATTCCCTTGACGAAAAATGTAGCAAGACAAACAAAAGGCTTACTAATAAGAAACTTTCTTGCAGACGTTCAGCCATTGTGGCTCCATGTCCACAGCTTTCTTCAATTTACTCTGCTTTAGGCCTTAGCATACTTTGTCCTTTTAAGGGAGACAGTCTGTCGACCTGTGTGATGTGAATGTCCTCCTGAAAAAGGCAGTGAGTAAAATTCTAAGTCAAACAGAGGCCGGTTACAGGATGATCCTGAGGTTGTCTGCTGTAAATGAGGCCAGTGATCTCTGTGCTTTTAGTGGATGTAAAACATCTCCCCTGACTGTTCCTCCAGAGAGCCAATGTCCTCTAGGCTGTCGTACAAAAATACCAAGTCCTGCAGAGATCACTCTGATTTCGCTTTGCATGTAAACACCTTTATGGACCTTCTGGTGGCTTATTTACTTTGTAAATGTCTCTTTTAACATCCAAAAAAATGTAAAATTCATATCTTGTCAATTCAAATGGCATGCAAATGCACTGGCTAATTCATCGGCTGTTTATATCCCTGCTGTCTTTTATTCCAGTGTTGGGCAGCAACGCATTACTTTGTAACGTATTACTGTAATTTGATTATTTTTTTAGTAATGCGTTATAATTTCCATATGAGTAATTAGAGTATAGTTACAAGCATGCGTTACTGCTGCGTTACATCATTGCTGACAGAATGTGTTTTATCATATAGATTGTAAAAGGGTGTGGCTAGCACATGCGACGTCCTCTACCTGAGACCTACTGTGACTGGTAAGCGCCTGTGAGGCGGATACTACCAATGAAAACAAAGTCAGCATGCAGAGAGGAAAGTCTCGTGTGTGTGCGGCAAGCAATAGAAAAAATGTTTTGCGGGACTCCCGCAAAACAGAAATATCTAAACATAAAATATCTAAAACAAATGAATTGCTATTCATGTATTGCACAAAAGCAACAAGAACAACTAATATAAAACAAAAACAATTAACACGCGTAAGCATAGGCAGAGTTTCTATTTATAACACGTGTTTGCAGCGTTAAAAAAATGTTGATTTCTGAAATGCAATGGACAATCAGAGAATCCACTCACCGCTCGAAATGCCGTGCATTCTGCAACCACTCATGCAGCAGCCTATTGCTTTTAGTAAAAATAACAGTGGTTTGTGAATGTTCATGCTTTAATAACAAATCTTTTATCGGGAGCGTTTATGCTGGGGTGCAACACACAAACTTAATTTTTCACATAAATTGCGTGGATGTACAGAAAAAAAGTAATGTAACTAGTAATGTAACTAATTACTTTTGGAATAAAGTAATCAGAACAGTAATTTGATTACTTTTAAAAGGAGTAAACTTGCCCAACACTGTTTTATTCCCAGTTGCATCAAATAAGTGATGAAGCTGATGTTTATTTGCAACTGAATGTTAGTGTGCACTTGTTATGCCAGTGTAGCTTGAGATCCCAAATGTTTATCCTAAATATCAGAGGAATTAAAGGAATAGTTCACCCAGAAATTAAAAATGTACCCACCCTTAGGCCATCCAAGATGTAGATGAGTTTGTTTCTTCATCAGAACAGATTTGGAGAAATTTAGCATTGCATCACTGCTCACCAACGGATCCTCTGCAGTGAATGGGTGCCATAAGAAAGTCCAAACAGCTGATAAAAACATCACAATATTCCACAAGTAATCCACTCCATCAACTAATGTCTTGTGAAGAGCTGTGCATTCATAAGAAACTAATCAATCATTAAGGTATTCTTAACTTTGAACTTTTTAAAATTCTTGTTTCAGGCTAAAATGTGAATCTTTGCTTTCCATTGAAAAAGGTTGTCTTGACTGAATCAGGAGAGTAATATGCACGGATCAAGCGTCATTTACAAGTGAAAACATACTAAAACTGTTCTAAACAAATTTTTGTTTTTAATATGAGAGAATGGAATTTTTTTGGAAAAAGTGTTGTTATGGATAGCGAACTTGTATTTTGTATTTTTGTCCAGAAGTGACCGTTTAAAGTTCAAATGGCATTATGATGGATTTTTTTCTAACAAACAATCATCTTTTCGCTTCACAAGACTTTAATTGATGGACTGGAGTCGTGTGGATTACTTGTGGCTTATGTTTTTATCAGCTGTTTGGACTCTCATTCTGACGGCACCCATTCACTGCAGAGGATCCATGGTAAGCAAGTGATGCAGTGCTAAATTTCTCCAAATAGGTTCTGATGAAGAAACAAATTCATCTACATCTTGGATGACCTGGGGGATTAACTTCTCCAATATATTGAAAACAAATGAAGATTAAATGTCTTCTTAATTAATTCTCCTTAAGACCCTGCTAATCTCAGTATGATCTCAAATATTTTTCGTCAAATTCCTACAACATTCCTACACCTGAGCATAGCTATTCACTTTTATTTTATTGCTCTTTAATTTTATTGTAGTGTATGTCAACAGTTGTCTCATTTGTTTCTATTTTTATATCGTTAAGTCAATACAATTTTCCTCAGGGTGAGACTGTCCTTGTGTGTTTGAGGCAAATGAAAGAAGCTCTACGTAAGGTACAGCAGACATCTAAAAAAAAAAAAAAAAAAAGGTCTGTTTTTGCTCACGGCGGAGCATGTCTGTGGAATGTAAACACACTGTGGTTCATAGGTGAGCGTTTGTGGGTTTTTGCAAATAAATCAGAGGTCTGGCTTAAGTCCAGGTCCACAAAAACAGAGGAGCTGCTGTCACAATGATAGGCTTTTTGTTGGGGAGTGCTCGGAAATGTCACATAAACAGTGATGATGACATTTAAAAAACACAATCCACCATATCAGACCAGGTTTTTCCATCCACCAGCACTTGAACAATTAAATGTCATTAGCAGACCTAAATGGATTTGCATAATGACAAATACAAACCATTTTTCCAAATTCCATTTTTCGGTCAAAACGATCCAATTTGAAATGGTTGAGCAAGAAGTTCTGTCTGGCAAACAAAGTAGTGTTTTGAGAGGCACAGTGTTTACGCTTCTCAAAGTCAGTCTCTGCATATTAGTGAAGTATTTTATCATGAAAAAAATAAAGAACGTCTGATATTCAGCAGATTAATCTTTGAAAATATTTTGCTATGAGGTGCGTTTCAAAAATATTCATTACTAAGTCCCTGTGTGGGAGGTTATATTGAATTTTAATTGCTTAAAAAGTGTGTATTTGTCTATGTCTCATTTTCAGCAAGTCTTCTGATTGTTGTTTGCTGTGAAGTCCAGCAGCGATTAAAAGATTTTCTGTATTTACTTTCATCTCTTGAAATATCCTCTTCATCTTTTTTTTTTTTAAACCCACATTCCTGAAGCATCACATTGTTTGCTTTATGGTACTATCATGCAGTTCTACAATGTGTATACAACAGAGTAGAGTGCATTGGATGCTGTATCCCACAATGCATTGTGTTTGTATTACCTTCCTAACTCATGTGATGAATGAAACTGCCAGCCATGCATAATAATATTAATAGTATCAGCTGTTGTTTTTACTATTATTTTTTTTTCTACTCATAGTTTGATTGAATTGCCAAAAGTTAAGATTAATAATGATAAGTGGACTCCACTCATGGAATTAAATTTGCACATAATCATAATGTGGTCATGAGGTCATATTGTAGTATGATACTGTTTGAATAATGCATTTTGTTTCACAAACATTTTTTTAAATATTTAGTGTATTCTGAGCTGTAAGCAGCAAGTTTCTTTAATGACGTGGACGTTTTTAACAATGTTTTTCTGCATTGTACAGGTCAAAGGAGCTGATCAAGTCAGCTATTCTGGACAATGACTTCATGAAGAACCTGGAGATGTCTCAGATCCAGGAGATAGTGGACTGTATGTATCCAGTGGACTATGACAAAAACAGCTGTATTATTAAAGAAGGGGATGTGGGCTCCCTCGTCTACGTCATGGAAGGTGAGAGACGTGAACTGAAAAGTTTCTTTTGAAAAGAGAGAGAAAGAAAAAGTGCTTTAAAGATGTTTAGCAAGGCATAGTTCATCCAAAATGTCATTTTCTTACTGTAATGTCTTTGAAATATGAATAGTTTTTCTTCTGAGCAACACAAAGGAAACTTTTTGAAGAATGTCTGAGCTGCTTTGTTTATTTGAATTCAGTGTCAGGATTCCAAAAAGTTCCATAAAACTATCAAAACAGTACCTATGTACTGTCTCTCAAAGCTTCTAAAGCCATATAATATTTTTTTGTTTTTAACAGTCCAAAAGTGTACCAAAATTTTCATTTTATGGCTCAAAGCCACTTAGTTTATCTGTAGTGCACCGCCAATCCCAGGGGTCAAACGGAGTCACATTTGGGTTTCTGCTGTAGATCCTCTGAGTGGATCCAGAATATTGACCCTGTCATTAGATTGTATTGATTATGTGCTTGTTAAATTGATCCACTCAGACCAACCAAATCCTCTGAGAGCTGTCAGACTACAGATCAACTCTTGACTACATTAGTTTTATAAGTTTTATTGATATGGGCTTAAAACAGCTAAAACTGAAGCTGATATGCAGAGTCGATTGGCTGAGCTATAATGCACAAGTGACCGTGTACCACAAAACCAGTCATAAGGGTCAGTTTTTTGAAATTGAGATTTATACATCAGTTATACACAGCTGAATAATGAGCTTTCCATTGATGTATGGTTTCTTAGGATAGGACAATATTTGAAAATCTTGAATCTGAGGGTGCAGAAAAATAAAAATATTGAGAAAATCACCTTTAAAGTTGTCCAAATGAAGTTCTTAGCAATGCATTTTTTATATATTTATGGTAGGAAATTTTCAAAATATATTCATGGAACATGATCTTTACTTAATATCCTAATAAAGTTTGGCATAAAAGAAAAATCAATAATTTTAACCCATACAATGTATTGATGGCTATTGCTACAAATATACCCGTGCTACTTAAGGTTTTGTGGTCCAGGGACATATATATAATTTTTTTACATTTATTATTATTATTATTTTATTTAATTTACAACAGCCCTTTAACTACTTTTACTTTTTCAGGGCCAAATTAGCTATATGGAAATTTGAGGAAATTTGAGTAATTAATAGACATTTCAAATTTGAAGACATTAACATAATATTTTAACATTTTTTGTAGTAGTTTTCCAATTAGGAAACTGGGGAAGAACATAAGATTTACTAAAGCACATATCTTTGACAGTGTAATCTCTCAAAACTACCAAAAAAAGAGACTTTTTAACATACATAAATTAAAATAAATACATGCAAGTTCAGTAATGCTTCACATTTCTTTGCACGAAAATAATAAGACAGTGCTTGTATGCAGTGCAGTGAATAATCAGACATGACTTGTTAGTATATTTAAACAGTGTTATAAATGAAAGTATGTCCTTAGTCAAAATACATACAAGCATATTTTTCTGTTCATGCGATTGTTTAAATCATTGTGGATGTGGTCTATCGCTAATTTTTATGTATTTCTTTAAGCATCAGTGTTATTTGATACTCATTTGCAATTTTCATGAAATATTTGATCTTGTTTTGGTGACACCTGCAGAAGTCGGGTTAAGATTGTGTGGGCCACCTGTCTTCGAAGTCATTACATCTGTCAATACATCTGTCAATTTCTGTGGTTTAATGAGAGAAAAGAGCTGTTGTGTTTTCTTAGGATCACAGGATTTTCTCCGTCTTTCCTCTTTGCGTTCCTGAGGGAATGGAGGAACACTTGGTTTGAATTAAGGGATTTCGTTAGTCATGCTCCAGAGATTTGATGCTTTTGTGGTACAAATTGGGCACCTGCCCAACACACTATATCCGGGCACAAGCCAATTAGAAAGAGAGACTAAGTGGATATTGGCTGCGTACAGTCCCAGAACACATTACGGTGTGTTGTTTTCCCGTAGTAATATGACAAATAGTATAAACATAGACAAAAAACAATTTTTAATACATCAAATCTATTCTCTCAACATTAGCTCTGCCACATTCAGTTATTTCCATAGAAACAGCAAAGGATTTAGAGAGAACAGAGATGGGAGAGAGGGGGAACGGGGACTTTTCCTTTGGGACGTTCTATTAGAAAAAGAAACAAACTTTTCATGGCAGGGTTTCTGTCTGTTTCAGATTAATTATTTACATGTGAGACTGGATGAAATAAACGATATAGATGGCAAACGCGGAGCAGTGAAGAGCTTGTAAGATACAGAATGACTTTAATGCTCTATTCAGATCATCCTTTCATCAAAATCGAAGATCTCCATTTCAGAGTAAAAGGTCAGTGATGGAGGTTAGAGGATCAATAATAGTGATCCAAACTAAACTGACCAGCATTTCCACTTGAAGCCCAAAATCGCATTAAGCGAATCCTGTATTTTTATGTGCCCCGAAGAAGCTTTTGTTGATGAGATACATCAGGGGTGGATGGAGTATTTAAGCTTTCAGTCACACAAGAGGGACGTTTCAGCTAAGATAATTAGTTCGGCCTTATGATAGGAGAGCCTAGACAGGAAATGATGCCATGCTATTATTGTGCCTTGAATGTCATATTAGCCTGTGTGCTGAAGTCGCCATGCTAATTAGCCCCAATCTGAATAAATAAAGGCACGCTTAATGACTGTAGATAATGTCAGCTCTAAAATTGCAGCTTGTGTTTCTGATGCACGATTTCATACTAGCCCGAAGTCATTTACCAGTAACCATTTGGAGAATCCAACCACAAAATCCTCCGTATGGAAAGCGTTTCCGACATACAGCATCGTTGAGTGAAACTGGATATTTAGTAAGAAAAAATATAGGATTTTGAAAAAGTGTCAGTTACATAGCAGAACAGAGCTACAGTATGTGGATGAAGGAGTCATTCATAAAGGAGCAATTTCACAGGCCGAGCAAGTTACATTTTATGCACTGATGATTTAAGTTCAATGTGACTAGGAATGTGCTTTGAAAAAGCCAATGGGGTAAATTTTGATTTCATGCTGACTTTAATGATGACAAAATGAATAGGAATGGATTGACCGCAGGGCACAAAGTCCTCTAAGAGAGCCTAAAGCTGTAACCATTTTTTCAACAATGACTCATTCCAAACATCCAGACAGCTTCATCGCTTCATGCTGATGAATGGATTTATTTGGGGTTTTAAGAAATGAAATAGAATTCACAGATGTGTGAATGTTCTGTTCTCAGAATGTTGTAAATTCTCGATCACTTATAACATCAGAACTCTTTTTTTCAGTATGTAAATATTGTAGCATGTGGTATTTTTTATGTGACATGTCGGAGGAACTTCTCTTGCTTTTAGTCTTATCTGGCACTGTGCTGCAGGCTATGGCTTCTTTTTTATTCTGATCACTCAATGTGACAGACAACAGAAACCGTCTTGTGATTTGGTCAACCAATTTAACGAACTGTGTCCCTTGAATTATTCCACTGGTCTACAGGTGTGCACTTGTTTCTCTTCCCACATTCTCTCTCAGATCTCTGTCTCCCGTTCTCTTTCTCATTAGCTATTATTTCCTTTAACAGCCCTTATCCTCAACTGTGGGAATATGTCTAAAAGATGGATATTTAGTACACACAAAAAATGCTGTGTTAAAAAACAACCCAACTTGGGTTAAAAATTAAAAATCACACACATAGTTACTAGAGGCAACAGCATTAATCAAAAAAATGAACATTTATTAATAAGCAAGAACAACCATGGACAAAAATATAAGACAAATTGAATTTTTTGGGTGCAGCATAATTTACAATATTACATACATTTAAACTCTTTTAACAAGTATTATAAAAAATATGCATTTGGGTTAAATAAAAAAAATAGTTGAGTTGACCCATCATCTTATTTACAGAAAAACTACCCAGCACCTGAACCCAGCATTTGGGTTAAAAAAAAATAACCCAGCATTTTTAGAGTGCAGAAAAACTACCCAGCACCTGGGTAAAAATATTCAAAACAACCCAATAAAATGACCCAAGAGGCTGAACCCAGCATTTGAATTGACCTATTAGTTACAGAAAAACTACCCAGCACCAGGTTAAAAAATATTAAAAATAACCCAATTAAATTACCCAACAAGATGAACCCAGCATTTGGGTTAAAAAAATAACCCAGCATTTTTTAGAGTGCAGAAAAACTACACAGCACCTGGGTAAAAATATTAGAAACAACCCAATAAAATGACCCAAGAGGCTGAACCCAGCATTTGAGTTAAAAAAAAAAAAAAAAGAGCTGCATTTTTTAGAGTGCAGAAAAGCTATACAGCACCTGGTTAAAAAATATTAAAAATAACCCAATTAAATTACCCAACAAGATGAACCCAGCATTTGGGTTAAAAAGAATAATCCAGCATTTTTTTAGAGTGCAGAAAAACTACCCAGTGCCTGAGTAAAAAATATATATAAAAAAAATATACCAAAATAAAAATATACCAAATAAATGACCTAAGAGGCTGAACCCAGCATTTGAGTTGACCCATCAGCTTAGTTACAGAAAAACTACCCAGCACCCGGTTAAAACATATTAAAAATAACCTAATAAAATGACCCAAGAGGCTGAACCCAGCATTTTTTAGAGTGTAGAACCCAGGCTCATGAAAATACTTGCCTCTATAATTTTTTACAGTGTTCAGTTACATACCTTACTGCAGTTTTCAGTTTTGCAGAAATGTATATAGAGGCATGTTCACTTCAAATTTAAATACTCAATAAATAAATAAATACATCAATAAATAAAACATTTTCAATGATTTGAGCGTATGCATGGTAAATATTGCATAGAAGCATGACAGTACTTCTAAAGAGAGTAAAAAATGACAATGACAGTAATTTTTCAGTAAAGTAGAAAATTACTGGCACAGTTTGTTTTCTTTTTTATGTACATGTACATTATGTAATTTATTTCTGTGATGGCAAAGCTGAATTTTCAGCAGCCATTATCTTTACTGTCACTTTTGATCAGTTTTACACATACATATTTATCCACATTAGCAGTAGGAAGAAATAACATAAACCAATAATATCATAGCGCAACATGTTGAAATTTTCTCAGTCCCAGGGGCTAAAATCCAGTCCGCCCTGCATTATTTTCTGCTCGATGTTTTGTTTTACTCAGATGTACAGCGTGCAGAGTCCATTTCAGCCTGCAGAGTAAACACAAGACAATCTCCCATCATTTAATATCTGTCTTCAGTGGCCTTATCTGCAGTCCACTCTCTTTATTTCATTTCATGCATTATTTCATTCCTGCCTGTTTGATCACTTAGCATCTGTCTCTGAGTTATTAATGTTTGTTTAGTAGAGCCCACGTCAGGGGAACATCTCTGTCTCTCGCTCTTCCTCTACTTATTATCTCTGTGAATCATGGGTAATATACGATTGGCTGTAGGGCATTAATAGGAGCTTCTCTGAACAATAGTGCTTAATAACCATGACAGTGCAAACAGTACGAGCAAAGTTTACCTGTCTTACACTGCCAGCCCTTAACATGTCAGTGTGTGTATGTGCATTGTGTGGCATTGCATGTAATTTTCCATTCTTTGCCATCAAAGCACATTAGTGCATGTTAGGAAATGTAATCAGTTGTTCACAGCAATGTCCTTGACCTTTTGGGTCATAGCTTCCTGTGTCTGTCCAAGGAGGAACTGGAGGTCACGCTATTGGACATTATTACTTCCTGTTGTGCTAGTGGGTGTATTAGCTTTGGGAAAAACATTTGAGACACTTAAAATGACTACAGTTTTTCAGTGTGACCCTGTTCATGCTCACAGTCTTCATGGTCCTTTTGTTTGTATTTCATTAATGACTGTATTTGTACAGCACTACATTAATGTCATTCTATTTAATGAATGGACGTGCTGTAGATGTTTAAGCCTAAATATTTTTATGACTTAATGAATGCCTTGTTCAAAGTGTTCAAAGTGAGTATGCCCTGCGGTGATAATAAGCTGTGTTCATATTTAATATTTGATTCTTTATTCTATAAATAGTTTTATATCAGACTTGTTGCAGGTCACTTAGCCTGTCTTAGCCTGTTTTGAATATTATCTTGTGCTTTGACATTACCCGAGAAGTTATTTGCATGTTCTAACCTCTTATTTTAATATGATCTTACAGCATTTGGTATAATGATTATATTTCTCTCCTGTATACATGCTTACACTAGTGTTTAAAAGTTTGTTTTTTTTTAAGAAGTCTCTTATGCTCACCAAGCCAGCATGTACTGTACGTGATCGAAAATACAGTAAAAACAGTAATATTGTGATATATTATTACAATTTAAAATAACTTTTAAATAGTAGTTTTAATATATTTTAAAGAAGCATTTCTCATTATTATCAGTGTCACTTCTTGTTATTTTTGTGGAATCCATGATAGTTTTTTTTCAGAATTCAAAAGAACAAAGACTAAGAAATTTTTTTTTAACATTATAAATTGATTTTCCTTCAGTTTTATCAATTTAATGTGTCTTTGCTGAATGAAATTATTAATAAAATATAAATAAATCCCTGATAACCATGATCTTGACAACATGAATATTGTTATTAATCAAACATGACATTATGCATGTCGTTTATAGTTCTTAAAGCTGTGTGCAAAGAGATGTCAGTTTGTTCAGTCTTTAAAAAAAAAAGGTGGTACTTGTTCTCATTTCAATAATCAAGAAGTCATAATCAAGGGATAACATTAAAAGCATAAAATCCATAAATTAGTAAAATTGGGCTTTGGTTAGTAAATACAACAGGTTGCAACATTACATGATTTATATCAAACTGTATGAACGTTAGAGACTCTCTATGATATAAGTGATGTGCATTTTTCAAATCAAAGACATAAAGCGTCTCCTCAGGAAAACATCTGTTGCGTCATTTACCTCAGAGGAAATGGTATTATCAGTTTATCTAGAATGCCTAATTTAATTTTCTGAAGAAGTCCATGTGGTGACACGTATGTGGAATATTTCTCGCATTAAGCCACTAAAACAGAAATATTGCAGACAGACGGAGACTGGCTCCTGAATGATCTGTACTGTTTGTCACAAGCATGCAGAATAAAAACATCTAAATATTTCTATTGTCCACAGATGTTACATCGTTTTTATGGCTTGTAAATTTTCTGAATTCATTTGCCATTGGCAAGTGTGGCAAAAAAAGTTAATTTTGAACCATGATAATAATGAATGCAGAGAAAGGTTTGATTAGGTCAAGGCCACATGAAAGTCAGTCTGCCCCATAATCCTGTTCTGCCAGAGCTGAATATTAATGATAAATTAAATAGTCCATCATAAGGGAAGGGTCATCAACTCTCTCTGTCTTTTCTCTCATTCTCCTGCATTCTCATTGTTCACTGTCTCTTCTCTCTGCAACCTTGATATGCCCTTCACACCTTTTCAATATCTTTCTCTGCACTGCTCCCTCTCATCTCACATGGTCGTTCACCTGTGTCGTCACCTGTCTGTGTGATCAGCTGCTGTAAAGTGAGAAAAGCTGCTCGACTTCCTGTTATTCTGCTCGCAATGTATCATATCAGCCTATCTACAGTTGACACCTCTGAGAGAGAGAGAGAGAGAGAAAGCAAGTGCGAGAGACAGGTGTATTTTAATGTGCATTTACACTAAAGGCGATGAAACGCTTCTCTCTGTTCTTTAAAGGAGAAGTCCACTTCCAGAACAACAATTCACAGAAAATACTCACCCCAAGATGTCATCAAAGATGTTCATATCTTTCTTTTTTTCAGTTGTAAAGAAATTGTTTTTTGAGGAAAACATTTCAAGATTTTACTTCATATAATGGACTGATATTGTTCCCCCGAATTTTGAACTTTCAAAATGCAGTTTAAAAGGGGCTTCAGATGATCCCAAATGCGGTTGTAAACGATCCCAGCCGAGGAAGAAGGGTCTTATCTAGTGAAACGATTGGTTATTTTCATTAAAAAAATACAATTTAAATGCTTCTTAATCTCAAACGCTCGTCTTGTCTTGAACTCTTGTATTCTGGATCAAGACAGTTAGGGCATGTCGAAAAACTTGGATCGTATTTTCTCCCTCAACTTCAAAATCATCCTATATCACTGTTTTACCTTTTTTGTTAAGGGTGTTTGAATCTTTGCATTTTCACTTTGTAAAGACTGGGTCGGATCGTCTGCAGCGATGTAGGATGATTTTGAAATGATTTTAGAAGTTGAGGGAGAAAATACGATCAGAGTTTTTCGACATACCCTAACTGTCTTGAGCTAGAATACACAGAGTTCAGGCAGAGCGAGACAAGACAAGCGTTTCAGAGTAAAAAGTATTTAAATTGTATTTTTTAAATAAAATAACTGATCGTTTTGCTAAGACCCTTCTTCCTCGGCTGAGATCATTTACAACCGCATTTGTGATCGTTTGAAGCCGCATATAAACTGCATTTTGGAAGTTCAAAATCGGAGCACCATAGCAGTCCATTATATGGGGAAAAATCCTGAAATGTTTTCCTCAAAAAACACAATTTCCTTACGACTGAAGAAAGAAAGACATGAACATCTTGGATGACAAAGGGGTGAGTACTGTATCTGTAAATTGTTGTTTTGGAAGTGGACTTCTCTTTTAAGAGAGTGTTTAATATGAAGCTGCTTAAGTTTTGAGTAAACATTAAAATTTGGTGTGTGTGTGTGTATTAGGGGTGTAACAATACATGTATTCGTACCGAACCGTCACGGTACGGGCATCTCGGTACGGTGCATGAGGCCTTACAACGAATACAGGCAATTCACCCTCAATCCAGAAGGGGACGCCCACAGTAATACAAAGCTGTTTGAGAACCGCCAGCAGAAGAATGCCAGGAGTTGTGCACTTGAAAACACAGACCACTAGACTGTGACCATGTGCTGGTTCTAAACACGTCTCTCACTGATAATAGAGTATACGTTACTTTAAAGTTACTTTAA
Source organism: Labeo rohita (assembly GCF_022985175.1). Lineage (NCBI taxonomy): Eukaryota > Metazoa > Chordata > Actinopteri > Cypriniformes > Cyprinidae > Labeo > Labeo rohita. The sequence goes on from NC_066881.1 coordinate 28,400,329, forward strand.
AGGCTTGCACACTCAACTGTCTGCGAAATGGAGCTTTGTGCTCTTGTATCCTACCTCTCTCATTCGGCACAAATCCAAATATTCCATAATATTTCCATATTTACGATGTATCCAAATGCTAAACTATTATTTATTATGTAAATCATAGACTTTGTACTTTAGTCACATTCTAACGGTGACGCAGTGATGTGGGCACGCTGATGTTTGGTTCACTGTGTTTTATTTTGACTGCGCTGTCAAGTTAGCAATGCTAGAAGCCTGGAACTGATGTTTTGTGTTTGTGTGCACCGGCGCAATTACTTCAACTTTCCTCATACCAGCAAAATCAACTTAAAAAAACAAATAGAATGTCGCTTTCTGCCATTTGACTTCCCTTTCTGTCACAAAACGGAATTGAAACTCAGCAATTATAGGATACCTTACGTGTCGCAAAGTTTTTTCCCTTGTCTATCAGTTAACTAAATTAAATTAAGTATTTATTCCTTCTATGTATATATGTACTGCAGATTTTATAGCCTATGTATGATATAAATTTGATATAATATTTAGTGTTTTCACATGTAGGTGGAAAAAATTGTAGTTTGTACTACTGTCTGTTTAAAATAAATGAAAAGAAACCTAGCATAGTAGATTTTTTTTCTGTTGTACCGAAATTGTATCGAACCGTGACATCTGTATACCATTACACCCCTAGTGTGTGTGTGTGTGTGTGTGTGTGTGTGTATATATATATATATAAATATATATATATATGTATGTATGTATGTACAAAAATAATTTTTAGTTTAAATATTACTAATATATAATATGATTTTGGTATTAAAATGGCAGTGACATTTATCCCAGGTGTCTTGAAGTTCACCATTTCTGACTGTTGTAATTTGTTTCTAAACTGAGCTCATCATTAAACGTGTCTCTGTTTCAGTATGTATAAATATAGAAGTATTTAATGTGATATTTACAGTTGTGGTGTTTTTTCTTTTTTTTCAGAGGGAAAAGTTGAAGTGACTAAAGAAGGATTGAAGCTGTGCACTATGGGACCAGCGAAGGTGTTTGGAGAGCTAGCCATCCTTTACAACTGCACCAGGACAGCCACTGTGAGAAGTGAGTACAAACACAGCGCGATGATAAATAAAATTACCCTGACTTTGATTCTAATTACTTAAGCAACATTTTGGATTTTTTTTTTAAATTACATACATAGATTAACTCAGATTGAGTCTGTTCTAGGCCACGTTTCCCAATCTGCCACTATAGGATTATAATTCTCAGTATGACTCAAGACAACCATTTGCTCCATCTGTGATGATAATCTGTGATTTCAATGGTAGACAGGAGGCCAGATTGAGAGAAATATGAGGGTTGTATTAATATTAGGAGACAACAAATGAGTGGAAAACTGTGCTTGAATATACTAGAATGTTATTGGTTATTTTGTGATTTAAACACCCCCCTAACCCTAGATATTAAACTTTGGTGATCTTTTTTGTTTTCAAATTGCCACATTTTTGTTAGGCTTTCCCACATTTATGAAAGCCCCAAATTTCCCCAAAAATCTAGCTCCAAATCTAGTTCTAATCATAATCATAGTTAATCATAGTTAATAAGCCATAATTAGTGTCCACTGTGGAAGCTTTTTTCCACCACAGGATAAAAAAATTAAATGGTAATTGTGACTTTTTATCTCACAATTTGAAGTTTTTCTCTAGCAATTCTGAGTTTATATCTCACAGACTTTCACACAGAATTTCTCACAGAATTTTTTTTTAACTCAGTGGTATAGACTCTGTATTCAAGATATAAACATAGAAGTGTGAGATATAAACAGCTAGCAAGGCATAACTGCAAGATGTTTATAACTTGCAATTCTGAGAAGAAAAGTCTGAATTGTGATATATAAAATTGCAGTTGCAGGAAAGAATTGTAATTTATAAATTTGTGAAATATTTGTGAAATTTGTGAGATGTCAATTTGTAATTATGAGCAAGAAAGTCAGAATTTAGTTTATATCTTGCAATTCTGTGATTTAAAATCTTCGGATTTTTGTGGAAAAAACTGAATTCTAAGATATAATTTCAGAATTGTGAGAAAAACATTTAGCCAGATTTTAACCAGATCATCTCATATGCACAAGCTTGTGTGCTGTGTGGTTTCTGAATTCTTTGCATGCCTTTCTCTCATTTATTATTCCATTCTTCTTCTCATTTTCTTTTTCCTCTGTACCATTGCTCTCCGTCATGCATATTCTCTTCTTGCCTCCGCTTGGCTCGTTTTCTCCTTCCTCTTTCTCTCCTCCTCTGGCTGTGTTTATGGTGTTCCTGTGCTCCTTTGCTCTCTGTCTCTGGTTCTCTGGATAGCGTCTGGGACAGGAAGTGAGCTGGACTGGGACTAAGGGACATGCATGTGTCTGATCTCTCAATGCATGGCTTAATGCGACACATGTCCCATGTGCACAACTGCCACCAGCAAATCCATCTCTAATTTCACTCAGAAAAGAATCGCTTCTGCTTAGTTAATGTAAATTTAAAGGAATTTTCCACTTTTTAAGCATCTGTTGCACGTTGTTGATTATAACTGATTATAATTACAACTTTTCCCACAATTCCTGTAGTGGGAATTGCCTAGCAGGAAAGTGTGCAGCAGTGCAGATAAACATTTCAAATATGCAATAATAAGGTTGTTTTGAAAATATGTTGCATTTTTTTTTTTTGCATCCTTGTTTGTGCGTATTTAAATTTATGTAATGAACAAACCCAGTCATTTTCACAAAATATGCACAAGATACCAGAAAAGGGATGTGCTAAACAAAAGGTCATCTACCAAGATACATTTTCCAACCTCAAAAGGATGATTTGGGCAATGTTACATCTCAAATGTAAGCACTTCAACAAAAATATAAGCTATAAGCTATGTGTATGCAATAGCATACACAGAATTACTGTATTAAACTTCAAAATGCAACTTCCACTGCACTGTTTGTGCAAGAGATATGAATGACACCACAAATTGCGAGGCTCACTGAATGTAATTTCATTTCAAAGATTTGACAATTTTCAAACATTTCGCGACTACATATTTACCAGTGGCAGACAACACTTTTTCTCAGAAAAAGAATTTGTATTGCCATTCGAGTGTTTGCATAGATGCATGTGTGGTTATTCATGCCTTTCTCCCTGTCTGTTTCTTTCGAACACTCACCTTTTGTTGTAGTTGGTTTCCAGTGGTGTCTGCATGTAAATGAGTCTTCTGGAGAAGCCGTGGCTTGGAGTATTAGAATGCACAGGGGAAACGGCACAGATATGTCAGCACTTAAAGTGGTTTTGACCTGCTGTGGTCTTAGACACCCTACAGCTGCCCTGTCCTTTCAGCTATAAATCTTACTATAAATCCAAAAATAGTAGTTATAAACAACAGAGCAGGGAAAGAAAGAGCAGATCCAGTGTTTCACAGGACATGCTAGATGAAGGTTCTTTATCACAATCCTCTGATGTAATTTTTGAACCCAAGTGGATGCTCAACAGATATTATGAGAAACAGTAACATACTCAAGCAAACACATTATAAGCCTGTGGGAAAACTAAGAACATTATTAAAGAAAATACATCTATATTTGTTGCTTTACAGAATGAGATCAGAGCACATATGTTCAGTATCTTTACTTTAACTAAATAAGTTGTCTATTAAAAGCAATACAAAATTTACATTAAATGCTGATTCATCAAATTAATCACAATTATTCACATATCTGTATTTGTGGAGTAAAGCCTTCAAATTTATGTTCATCCTGAAGATTTTATTTTCATTTTCCATTTATTTTTATACAATATTTTAATAGATAATCACAAAAAGATTAAGCAGCCCAACTGTTTTCAACATTTCTTGAGCAGCAAAACATATTAGAATGATTTCTGAAGGATCATGCAACACTGAAGACTGGAATAATGATGCTGAAAACTCAGCTTTGACATCACAGGAATAAATTAGATTTTAAAATATATTCAAATAGAAAACAATTATTTTAATTTGTAATTATAGGTTGCAATATTACTACATATTATGTTACTGTATTTTGGATCAGATAAATGCAGCCTTGGCATGCATATGAGACTTTTGTACATTTTACAGACCCCGAACAATTATGCATATATTTATATATTTTAATCTAATCTATTTTTTAAGGGGTTCAAGCATGTATTGCTGAAACCCTATTGTAATTGTTAGAATGACCAAGGATCGGTAGGATCAGACCAAACCGTAAGTTATAGAGACTTAAAACTTGGAGGGATGGTAGTACTCAACATCACCAAGGCTCGCCCTTGGCCTGACTGGGGCGGTACAGTGATCAAAAGTACTAACTCACCCATAACACAGGCTCAAGTGTCTTATGTTGTTGGAATCTTTGGCTCATGCCAGACAAAACGCAAACAAGTACACACACCTCCATTTTTGGGTATTTTGCTTTTTTTTTTTTTTTTTGAAAAACCTAATTTTGCAAACTAGTCCCATCCTTGCCCGATCGGTACCGAACCAGTATCAATATCATTAATTATCAAAAAGCACTTTTGAGAACTTTTGACCCTCTGTCACAAAGGGACACAAAAACGTTGAAAAGGGGCAAGGCTGCCTTCATTAAAAGGCTGTAACTTTTCAACAGAATGAGATATCTTTGCCAAACTCACAAAGCGTATGTAAGAGCTGAATCTGAGGTCACATGAAAAAAGTCGCATAGCTTGGCTACTTGGTAATGCTAAAAGAGGGGAAAAAAATAAAAACGTCATAACTACGCAACCGTTTGTCCTATCGACGTAAAAATCGAAATGCACGGTCTTGGTCCAAAGTGCCACAAGTGTCTATAATGACATTTTCGCATCACAAAAAACATGGCCGCCATAGGCCGATGAACTTTGAGTACCTGTTAGACAAGGTTAATGGAGGCCAATTGGAACGAAACTCGGTGGGTCTGTTTAACACACGGCCCTAAAGGTCTGTACAATTTTTTTTTTTAAATCGGCCACTGGAGGAGCCATATCGTTTTTTTTTAAGGGCATAAACGTTTATATATCGTGTGGTTTTTCACACATACACACAATATTTGTATCATACGATAGACCTCCTCTATCCAAACAATTTTGCCTCTGCAACCACTGCTGTCATTCAAACCGTTCGTTAAATGATTGAGAAGATGTAAAAAACCTACTTTTACAAGCTAGTCCTACGTTTTTCACTCAATCTGGAAAAAAACACTGCAGCACAATTCTCTGGATAATTATTAAAAAAAAAAAAGTTGAAATTTACCCTTTGGGAAACTATAACGGGGTCGTTTAGAAAAGGGTCCTGCCCAAATATACCCAAAAGCCCATAAAGCCTAAACGCAAAACGAAACCTGGTGAGAACATGTGACAGGTGTTAAAGATGTTAAAAAACATCATATTTCTATGGTTAATGACCTGGATTTAAGTACTTAAATGCCTTACAGTGGTTGAACCTCGGTAATCGCTGCTTGCAGCTATATATTGTCATTAGATTTGGTGAGTTGCACAAGATTTCTGACAGCTTCAGTTCCAACCTAAAAATCAGTGTACATGCTGATAGATTCCAGTTGAACTGCTGTCTGTTCCTTTAGCTTTGGTTCAACAATTTTTTCGTTTTCTCCCCACACTTTATAAAGTTTTTTTCTGATGCAATATGAAAAGTGCATCTTAAAGAGGTTCTATTTTGTGTTTAAAGTCCTGAGGGTATGACAAGTTCAGGACAACTGAAACATCTGCAGTAGGTACAAGAGGGAAATATAGCCCCCCCCCAAAAAAACATTTGAAAGTATACCACAAAAGCTGCTATCATTTTCTAGCCTTTCTAGATGGTAATACAGTCAAGTTTGTGTGAAGTCATGTGTAGAGTCGTCCCTGTCCCACATCAAGGGGGAAACCAGACGTGGCAGTTTGACATGACAAACCCATTTGCTGCTTTGCTAGTATAGATTTAAAATCTGTTTACTTCCATCCAAGAAGCTTGAAAGTCATAATGCTTTGAGTTTGAGTGATGAGCTCATGGATGAGACCTTGAAGTTTATGCATTAGATACTTCAAACTGTGCTCCTACAGCAGTCTGATGAAAACTCAATAAAACAGCAGGAAATTTAGTTCTGCTATGTGTTTTTGTGTTCGCTGATTATGGAAAATATACCCAGTAGTAATCAGTTTGCATTTCAGACACAACTTGCTTTGGTTCAGATGAATTTAGCAGTGGCCATCAGTAAGGAACAAAAATGAAATTTATTTTCTGAGGCATTTTCTGTGCAGCCATCCAACTGAGATATAAACACTTGATGCTGAAGGTGTTTTGTTTGCTGATAAAACGTTTACCTAATGAGCCAGCAGCCTTGTAGTGCCATTTCAATTCACTATCTAATGCAAACTGCACACACAAATGGCACATGCTGGCTAAAATCACCAGTTGTAATCTGACTGGCTTCTAGCAGTTTCCAGCAGGATTTTATTAGGTTGATCCACCAGCTCTTCTGAGGAAGAACTAATTGCTGGAATTGGAAAAATTAGAAGGCTGTTTGCTGTCTTAATTGGCAGTTTGCATGATGCCGTAAAAACAAAATTCTTTTCTCCTCTAAATTTCATTGCAACCAAATTCTGCCTGACTGCAATTACTTTTTTTCAAATTTCCCTACAACTTTTAATTAGATTTCACTACATTTTGGTTAGGTCATCTTGAGACCATGTGGGTTGAAGTATCTTTTGTAATGCCTAAAAAAGGGCACCATACAGGAAGTTCAGCCGTATTTTTGGAATACTTTCATGTATTGAAATGAAGCCAACACTATAACAATGCCCCAACTGTATAAAAGCAATTTGGTGATAGCAAAACCATCTGGCTGAAAAGCTTAGAACATGGCCAAGTTTTTTTCTTTAATAATATAAATCATACCCCTTTTTATATTTATGAACTTGTTTGTTTGTTTGTGTTATTTCTTCATACAGTGTTTGTGGAATCAAAAATGAACTCAAATCATATTAAGATAATGCATACAAAGGTCTGAACATATGGATTTTTGGCGTTTAACATACACTGCTGTGTATGTTATGTGTTAAAATTATAAAAAGTGATAGTAAAGACTTATATTGTTGGAAAAGATTTTTATTTTGAATAAATACTGTTCTTTTTAACTTTTTATTCATCAGAGAATCCTGAAAAAAGTATCACAGGTTCCAAAAAAAATATTAAGCAGCACAACTGTTTCCAACATTGACAACAAATCAGCATATTAGAATGATTTCTGAAGAATCATGTGACGCTGAAGACTAGAGTAATGGCTTATGAAAATTTAGCTTTGCATCACAGAAATAAATGAGATTTTAAAGTATTTTAGAACAGAAATTGCAGTAATATTTTATAATATTACTTTTTTTGTATTTTTGATCAAATAAATGGGACTTTGATGAGCATAAGAGACTTCTTTAAAAAGCAATAAGAATCTTACTGATCCCAAAGTCTGGAATGGCAACGAAGAGATTTTGCTGTTAAAGGGGTCATATGATGTTGCTGAAAAGAACATTATTTTGTGTATTTGGCATAACGCAATGTGTATACACAGTTTAAGGTTCAAAAAACACATTATTTCCCACATATTGTACATTATGTCTGATTGGCCAGCTGTCCAGTGCATTGTGATTGGCCGAATATCTCAAGCTTGTGACGGAATTGTTACGCCCCTTTACCATGTTGTGAGGTGTGACAAGACAAAAATAAAACTCATTATAAATGAGACATTTGTTGCATCAAGTGGGGACATAATTTTTGATTATAATGGCTTGTACTGTCTTTTTATGCGTTGCGTTGTGTTGTGTCGCGTCACAGCGTAAACATAAAACTATGCCTGTATTTGTGCTCGTAGATAAAACAAACAACAAAAACTACTCTACATTACTCAAAATTCGAGTTTGAATAGTCAGTAGCAAATTCTTTAAATATGAAAATGTACTTACAGACTGTGAGTCAGAAGTGCAGATTGTCCTTGCAAAGTTGGAACTGCCCCACTTTATAGTGTGCACAGCCAGCATTCTAGGCTACTCCCCCAGGTTCAGGAAACAGTCCTCCGTAAAATGTGCTGCGCTACTGATTTCTATATTTCGCAATAAAACACACAGCGTCTCCACGATATGGCGGCGGCGACAACAATACTACTGCCAGAATAAAAGTTGTGTCTTCTTTCTTTGCATATACATTTGAGCAGTGTTATGCAAATCTTCCCACACAGTGATGTAAATTTGTGGGGGGGGTGTTTGAATGAGGCATTTTAGGAAGGTGTTGCTGAGTCTTATCTTTCATAAAGAGTATCTCTTTTGGTTTGAGACTTTATTCTTTGCAACTTTACAGCTCTTACATATGCACAAACGGCCCGTAATACTCCAAGCAACAAAGAAAACAATAAAATAATATCATATGACCTCTTTAAAGACAAAATATAGAAATTGCATATATTGGCATCAAATTTTGTATGTGTAATTATTTGCCACATTGTCCTCAAAATATATACATTTTGCTTGCAAGTAACTACTGGCTATTGAGTTCTTAAAAATGCTTTTTAAAGTTTTGAACAATGATGAGTGCATTCATAGCCTTTGAAGTACTTTTTATAAATTTGCCACTGGTGGTGCTGAACAAATTTACTGAAACAGATCTGCTTAGTTTTACATAGTGCCATTGGGTTGACTGGCTAATTGCTGCTTGCAGCTATATTTGATGCTTTTTGTGTTTCAAAAGAGCATGTTTTGAGATGATAATAATACATGGAGTTCTTTGCAATAGTCTGTGAACTCACACCACAAAATAACAAAAAATAACAGCCTTTAGTGTGTGTTCACCTGCCACCTGCTGCCGTCTTCTGTAAAACTGAAAGTCAAGACGATCTTTTTCTAATTCCTGTGTTTGTCGACTCCCTTTCATTTCCAGACTCGGACTGCATATATTTGTTTTTCTTCTCGCTGTTGAAATGAATAGGAATTGTCCTTGAGAAAATGTTGTAAAATTTGAAGTGATGGCACAATTTCTCTGGAGAAAGAGCAGAAATGGAAATCTCTGCTCTGTTTCCTGGATACTGCTGTTTATATTAGTTGCAGTGCATCCGTGTTTTGAGAATACCTTGCAGTCGCATTCGTTCACTCTCCCTGAGGTTTCTGTTGTCTGTCATCTTTCTAGAATGATTCACTGAAGCAGACAGCACTTGAAGAAGACCTGCTGCTAAAAGCATGAAACCTGTGTGGCTCCTTCATGCAGTCCTGGTCTATTCTGGACCACAAGACAAAGTGTTCTGGAAATGTCTTTTTTTATTCTTCATTATCTCAAATGAATTAATCTTACAAACTCCATTAAAGTATAAAAAACGGATGTGAAGAGAGACAGGTCAGAGTTTCTCACAATCAATCTTTTAACATAAAACTACTTCTTTTGCTGCCTTGAAAATGCAGGCATCTTCCAGATGTACCATTGCAGTCAAAACATTGTATTGTGTTTATTCTTTTTCATGTCTGATTGTTCTTGATTTATCTTTAAATGAAAAAACCTGTGTGCGTGACACTGTCACCTGTAAAATCTGCCTGCAAATCGTGAGAGTGGATATGGTTTTATAGGGAGATGAATCTGTCAGTATAGGGTTGGAAGAGAACGGGTCGTGTCAGGGCAAGTGTGGTAGTGATACGTTTCCTCTCCCTCATGAATAATATTAACTCATGTGCTATCAGAAAGCATGCTGGGACGTGTGTTCCCTCTGACCACACAGCTTCTATCTCCATGTTAATTGAGAACATCATTTTTTATCAGTGCTGCTGGGATGATTCTCTGGGTGTTGATGGCCTGCAGGGAAACCCTACTGCTCAAAACATTCCCTGTATGATACAGTACAAATGGCTGGGTTTTGGTTAACAGTCATTCATTCTGAACTAAGAAACAGTCAGATGTAGCCCCCACCCAAAAATGTAAAATTATATTATATTATATTATATTATATTATATTATATTATATTATATTATATTATATTATTAAATAAAAACAAAAATTATTATTAAATAATATTATAATATAATTTAAATAATTATTAATAGTAATAAATATTTAAATAATTATTTTATTAATAATAATTATTATAATATAATTAAATATAAAATTATATTATATTATTAAATAAAAATGATTATTACATAATTTGTTAAAGAATTATTTAATTATTATAATAATGAAAAATATATTATACTATATTACTGAATAAAAACAAAACATGTTATTAAATGGTAGTATAATATAATTGAAATAATTATTGATAGTAATATCTTTAAAAAATATTTTAATATATATTTATATAGTTATGTTATGAAATAAAAACAAAAAATATTAGTAAATAATATTATATTATTATTGTAGTAATATTTAAATAACTATTAATAATGTTACAATTGTAAATAATTATTTTAATAATATTTAAAAGATATGGTTATATTGTATTAAATAAAAATATTATTACATAATTATTATAATAATTAAAAATATTACACAACAACAAAACATAAGCTCTAAGTATAATTATTATAGCATATTGTTAGTATTATTTTTACTATAGTTGTATTTTATAACAAACATTCTTAAAGCATATTATATATTATTGCATATTAGCATATAATATATTATTGCATATTATTATTATTTGCTTATTATTATAATGTTACCTAAGGTTTCAGTATTTTAATTTATTTCAGTATTTGTATATATTTATTTTTAGTTAATAAATTCATAATTCAAAATATTATTTTATTAAAACAATGGTTTTATTTTTTAATAATCATATCAATTATTATTATTATTATTATTATTATTGTTATACAATTATTTTTAAATATTATTAAATGTTTTTGCTTTATTGTAGTCCTTTGCATATTGTGTGAAATGTTTAATAATAATGTTAATATTATTAAGGATATGCAAATATATTATGCAAATATTCTTAAAGCATATTATGTTATTATTGTAATCTATTTCATATAGTTTATTGGGTGCGTAATGTTCCTGGTTACTTATGTTACAAGGAAAATCATTGTGAATATTCAGTAGATTGCGCAGACCCATACATAACCCCTGATTAGAAATTAGATCTGCGTCCAGCTGTAGCGATCACCATTTCCTCCGGCGCCTGAAATACACGCATGAATCAGAGAATGGAAATAGTGCCGGGCTTTGTTAAATAGACATTTGATCTAGCTTTAAGGAGGGATGTAGAATGAGGTAAATATGGAGTAAATTTGAAATGCAGCACAAGTAATGTTTGTCTTCATGAACATATGTTGGCGGTTGTGTAGGTGGATGCTGTTAAGTTGTTGTGTGTATCTGATGAATTCTGATCTGCCACGGGGCTGAATGTCATTACGGATCCAAACAGGAGCTGATTTTGCTCTCTCTCTTTAATACACAGCAGAGAGTGGGTGTTTTAAACAGTAAAGTCACCGCTGCATAAGGGCTGTTTTGCACTACATAATAAATCTGCCAGGGCTGTCTGTCATACCTCTTTTTTTTGTTATTTGCTCTCATTTTCTTCCTCTCCCTCCAGGCAGAAGAAGCTACAGGTGTCAGATGAAAGTCTAAAGTATTTAGCTTAGACCCAGTGAAGTCAGTCAGACGCAAAACTCAATTCAGTCTGTTTATCCATCAGTCTGAAGAACTTCGATCAACATAGATCTGAACACATCTGTAAATTTGTAGCTGTATCTGTAATTATGAAAAATCTATTCAAACATCCTAGACTATAAATAGAAAGCAAATTAGGATGTGTGAGTTAGTCTGAAGTAGAGTTGTGCGATAATGACAAAAAATGATATCTGGATGTTTTCTGGAACTTTGTTGGTAACGATAATTAGACTATATTTTTCTGAGTGTCTTATCGTGCTGGTATTTCGGCGGGTTTCGATCTTCAGAGGACAGCTGACTCCCAAAGCTTTTGATATTCTTCATGTTCTGTGCAGTGGTTAGATTGCAGGAGTAATAAGTTTAAATTGGTTTTTACCTTTTATGGGCATTTTTACCTTTAATAAGGCCAATTTTTTCTAACCCAAATTAATGTAGGCAGCGGATATTTGCACTAAGTGTAAATAGCAATTAGCGTTGCACGATATATCGGTACTTAAAAAGTTTCACGATACCCTGCTTTTAGAAACGGTGCGATTCCGCATTTTACTAGTACCGGTACTTTAAGAATGCATATTAATAAGAGCCATATTTCTGTGTGTCTGTGTTAGTGAATGGCGTAGACGCGCAGTTTTGTTTACTACACACATATGCGTGACACTCGCTTTGTTTTCAGCCTCTACCGCCTCAATATATGAGTACATGAACACATGAACATAATCTCTAGAACTGTTCTGAGAATCACTTCATAAGCATTTCATCGTTTCTATCTTCATATAATGAAGACCCTCTTCACAGCAACCCGTCAAAATAAAAGTTTAATTTGACAGTCAGAAATATATTAATATATTACTTAATGTAAAGATAGTACAAGATAGTAGTATTGTTATTCAAACAATGTTTAAGGAATATTTACCAGAAAAAATAGTTATTGGAATTTATTTACCAGAAAATTGTAAATACACAGCACAGTATTTCTGAAAAATGAAAAAAATAGCCTATAATAAATTAATTCTTTATCAAATTTAATTATCGTTTATAAATCCATTAGACATGCTTTTGATTATAAAAATGTAATGAAACGATTAAAATAGAATCCAGAATGCATTTAACCTGCAGTTACAATTACATAAATGTTTTGATGTAAAAAATAAAACAAAAAAATGGTAAATGCTGATATTTGAAATGATTTTTTAAATATAAACCTAAAATCGCCAGTAGATGGCAGCAGATTACTGCATTAGTGAGTCATTGAGTCATTCATTCAATTTATTCGTTCAAATGGCTGATTGATTCAGTAAGAAACACTGTTATGTGTTGCTCAGAGATGCTAAACAGTTGCTGTGGCTTTGTTTGGAACTTTTTTTTTTCTGAAATAAAGCAAAACCAGGAAATGTTGTGTCTAAAAGGTTAGTCAATATTAACTTCTTGTTTATTGGACTGGGTGTGTTTTTGTGCGATATGCGATAATGTCAAATCACGTTCATTTAAACAACAATTACAATTGCAGAAAATATATATTGCACACTCCTAGTCTGAGGGTGAGTAAATTTTAAGCAAATTTCCAGTTTTATGTGAACTACTCTTTTAAACATTACCGTTCACATGACTGTGCGTTAGATTTCTATCATGATTATGATGCCTGTGTAAATACAGATAAATATAGATGCTGCTTGAGCATGGGACAGTCAAACAATTCTCTTTAAAGCAACATCTGCATTGTGATGCCACCAATATAACCTGCAGTCCTAAAACTGCTGCTGGCCAGACTGATTTGTGGTCTTGAGAGAATAATAGCTGTCCATTCAGGCTGCTTGTCTTGACTTGTCAGAGGTGATGATTTCTAAAAACCTACAGGAACACACAACAATCCTTTTGGCTCTGCTGCTATCAACAAGACAGTTTCCTTAGGCATTTAACTACAACAACATTCTGTAAAACTATTGATCCTGTTGAGATTTGAAAATATGACTGAGACACAGCTGTAAAAAGTGTTGTTAGTGATGTATAATTAGTGAAGCTGAGTTTACTTTTGTCACAGCCGCTGGGGCATTTTGTCGAGGAGAAAGTCTATGATTTTTGTCACTACAGACACTTCCTACATCAGTGTTTTACTGCATGCTGATGAAGTGCCAAAAAGGGAAAAGCACAGAAGTCTGCACACTTTTGTTTCTAAATATACCTGAATTGTATTCTCAGCACAAACATGCTTGCTGTTATTTTTGTCAAGCACCGCTGATATCAGACATATTGAAGAAGCTGGAGCTATGTGTATGGGCAGATCTTTCAACTGGCTTGTTATTTATGTTTACAAAGCAATGTGATGAGGGCACATGCATTTGACTACCTTTGAATGTTGTTGTCACAAATGCATTCAAAAGATTTCATTAAAAGAACAGTTCTCCCAAAAATGAAAACTTGCCCTGTTGTTCTTTCACATCAAAATTTACATATTTGTTTCGATTTTGGGCTGTTTTTGCTTGTAAAGTGTGGTTGATCTGTGCATATTTTGATCCTGATTCAGACAAGATCATTTTCTGACATTATAGATGGAGGACTATGTGAACTGTTCCTTGAAGGCACTGAGCCAACATTTGCATTTATGCATTTACGCATTTGCATTGATTTACACTTGCATTGCATACCCTGAGAATTTAGTCCATAACCTTGGCTTAGCTAAAGCCATGCACTTTTGTTTGTGCTACAGGAAAGCATTTCATTTACAGAACCAAAGTCACATCAGAGCTTTTTAAATATACAAAGCAAGAGGAAACAGTTTAATGTTCTCAAAACCAGATGTTGTTTTAGCCATTTATTTACTTTGCATTAATTGTTTCCTGTCATATTATTTTTAAGCAATAGTTCGTCTTTGTTTTAGAGTACACAACCTCAGACTGTTTAGGTATTGTCAGCCCATGCTGGCAAACATTGTCAATTGTACATACTAGTTTAGAAAACAGCACTGTTTGATTTTGTGTGTGAGTGTAGGCATGTATTCTAGCAAGCTCTTCAGAAATCTCCACTCAAACATCTTCATAACAGTGGGGGCTGTAACATTTAGAAATGGAAGGGGAATAATCAAATAATTGACTGTCTGTGACATTTCCCACTGGTTCCCTGTCACGTTTTACAATGTAGCAAACAAAAGAAATCAATGTGCAAATAATACACACGGTCACCACAGACAACATTCGCCATCTTGTTGCAGCATTTGAAAAATGGCCTTTTGTGTTTGTAAATTCTACTGTAATTTTTAGTTTTAGTTTAGTTTTTTTTTTTTACTTTTTTAATGTACAGTGAACAATAAAAGTACTGACATGCAGTGTTGAGTATATTAAGTATTGTCTTACAGTGACTGATCTTACTATTGAATAAAACGCTATATATTTTTAATTTTTATATTTTTATTGCAAATGTGGTGTTCAGATACACATTTCAAATATGTACATAATTTGCAAAACTTTATGAAATTATTAAGTCGTTGCTGAGGTCATTTGGTGCCATTTTTTAAATATTTTTACTATTTAAAATAACTGTTTTTTATTTGAATATATTTTAAAATGTAATTTATTCTAGTGATTTCAGAGCTAAATTTTAGCATCATTAATCCAGTCACGTGATCCTTCAGAAATCATTGTAATGTTCTGATTTGCTGCTCAAAAAACATTTGTTATTATAGTAGATTTTTTTCAGGTTTCTTTGATAAATAGTTCAGAAGAACTGCATTTATCTGAAATAGAAATCTTTTGTTACATTAAAAATGTCTTTATCATCACTTTTGATCAATTTAAAGCATCCTTGCTAAATGTTAAAATAAAAGTAGTATCTAATGTATTTCAAATAAATACTGATCTTAGGATCTTTCTATTAGAATCCTGAAAGAAATGTACTGTTTTTAAATATCAAATCAGCATATTAGAATGATTTTTGAAGGATCATGTGACACTGAAGACTGAGGTAATGATGCTGAAAATTTTGCTATGTGGAATCTACATTCATGCTCTATATCTAAAAACTAGTTTGATTTTCTAGATCCTTTGGTTCTTATACTTGGGTGTGTATCTTAGTGTGATAAATAATGAATATATTTACACTTCATGTGCCAAGTTAGTATATTTTGAAAGGCTGTTTATTTCCTGTTATTATCAGAGTCTATTAAAAGATTTGAGCCTATCATAAATTCAGATGAATTTCCTCTCACGAGGTGAGTCAGTGGCATTCAGATGCAGCAGCTCACTGTTTATTTATGCTTCAGTGTTTTCTGATTATTTTGCATCACTGCTGGAACTTTTCTCTCTGTGCAGTTTAAAGCACTTCAGTATGTTTTTTTGCAAATGCAAATCAACAACAAACACATTTTGACAAAATAAGCATCTTTTTCAAAAAGTCACTTTCACATACATCAATGTCACCTTGTTTTTTATTGCTTTAGCAAAGACTATAATATGCACAAAACCTGTTTGTCACTTTCACAGCAGTCCGGCCCTCTTAAAAACAAGGTTTCAATATATCGAGTGTCTCAAAAAAGTGCACAGCCTTACAGAAATCAGAGTTCAGTAGACCGAGAGGCAATAATCAAACGCGCTTTCCTAGAATGTCGCCTCTTTCTCAGAAATGTCGTTGCTCCTTCAAGTCCACTCTTTGATGATGAAATACCCAGCAGTCTATGCTGCAATATTTGTAAGTGTTTAGCACATGACTGCTGTTTATAATTATGATTGGGATTCAGCAGTTAGATGTTATTACATTATGAATTACAATTATCTGACAAAAAATGTCAACATTTCATGATCAGCTCATTGCAAGAAAAGCTATGGGTGCTGATGATTTTTAAACTGCATTCACAAGCTGATGGCCTGCTTCTGATGTGCGTTTCAGCTGTGACCAGTGTGAAGTTATGGGCCATCGACAGACAGTGCTTCCAGACCATCATGATGAGGACGGGACTCATCAAACATGCAGAGTACATGGAGTTATTGAAAAGGTGAGCAGCTGTCTTGTTATAGAAGTGCATGTCTTTCTTTATCATCTGACATCTTAATTTGCATAATGGTACCCAGAGAAGAGAGCATGGGGCATATTTTACATATTAAAGACCGAATTCTGCATTGTTGGGCTCCTGAGCCAAACTGGATGAAAGAAGTCTTCATCAAAGACTTTAAAGACACTGAGGCAGAACAGACGAGTTTCTTGGAAGCTTCTGCAATTCATTGCCACAGAAACTCTCTATAGCTCCCGATCTCCTTCCTCTCCTCCTTTCATGATCTCTCTCTCCTCTCTTAGTCTCTCTGTCTAATGTATTAACATGAGAAAAATGAATAGTAATGCAATCGTTTTTAATGAATCATCTAATGTGGTTTCATCTAATGTTAATGATATTACCCCGTCCCTGCTGCTGTACTTATTATTTGAATAATTAGACCTAATTTTGTCAATTATGCTTTGAACTAACAGCCGTTTATAAACGTAAGCGGAGTGCATGTGAATGCGTTAGACACTGAGTTGAACGTGTGCATTTTACTGATCTGGTCTTTAGACCATATGAAATTTAGGTGTCATGAGCAAATCCAGACTCACGGAGAAACATTCTTATTATGTAACAATGTGCATGTGCTATGATTTACTGCTGATGTAGACTACTAAACCCAGATACTAACTACCCATTTGACCCATTTTTCTCTTATTCATTGAACTGTTTAGTTCAGAATATATATGAATATATACATGAATACATATGAATATATACACGAATGAATGAATATATCTATCTTTATCTATCTATCTATCTATCTATATACACATATATGTTGATTTTATATATATATACATATATATATATATATATATAAAGGTTTTTTTCATAAATTTTGGTTTTATTTTTATATGATCAATTTTCATTTTAGGTGTAATTTTAGTAAATATATGAGATTTTATCATTTTTACACGAATGAATGAATATATCTATCTTTATCTATCTATCTATCTATCTATCTATCTATCTATCTATCTATATACACATATATGTTGATTTTATATATATATACATATATATATATATATATATATATATATATATATATATATATATATATATATATATATATAAAGGTTTTTTTCATAAATTTTGGTTTTATTTTTATATGATCAGTTTTCATTTTAGGTGTAATTTTAGTAAATATATGAGATTTTATCATTTTTATTATTTTTATATATTTGTTATATATTTAGCTTTATGTTTCTAATTTTAGTACTTTGTTATTTATTTGTTATTACTAACTTATTTCAGTTAGCTGCCAAGGCAATATTTCTCATTTTCATTTTTTCCCCATCAGGTCAATCTGCATGTCACCATTCCTTCAAAACAAAACAAAACAAAACAAAACAAACAAAACAAAACAAAACAAAACAAAACAAAACAAAACAAAACAAAACTTCTTATATATATTGTCAATTTTCATGTTAGTTGTAGTTTTAGTAAATTTATGTGATTTAATTATTTTTTATTTTCTTTTTTTGTTATTTCTATTTAGCTAATTTTTTTTTCATCAAGTCAACAAAACAAATAAAACAACAAAAATGAATAACAATAATAATAATAATAATATTTTTCATTACATTCGTTGACATTTTTTATATTGTCAGTTTTAATTTTAGTTGTAGTTTTAGTAAATGTATGTGATTTTATTATTTTTATTATGTTTTTTTAACAACAACAACAATGAATAATCATAATAATAATAAATCATTTTTTTCTTTTCATTAAATTCACTTTTAATTTTATGTTGTCAATTTTCATTTTAGTAGTTTTAGTTAAATTTATGTAATTGTATTATTTTTATTAGTTTTTTATGTCTGTTTAGCTTTATATTTATTTTTAATTTATCTAATATCTATTTTTCTAATTTTAGTACTTTATCAGTATTTTAAGGCAATATTTCTATTATATATATTTTTTTTTCATCAGGTCAGCTAATCTGCATGTCCAGATTTATCACCATTCCTTTCCAAAAAACAACAACAACAACAACAATAATAATAATAATAATAATAAATATATCGATAATAAAAAAATCATGCTTTTACTTTTTCACCTTTTTTACCGACGTGGTTCATGCATTTTCTTTTTTCATGCATTTTTTTCAGCTTTTTTTTTATCACATAGTTCAAACAGCACTAAACACCACTGCTATTATAACTGATCTCTGGTGAAAAATTCAAAATCGTAGTGATCTTTTTTTTTTTTGAAAATTTGTTCTTGGTATGAAGTTCAAGAATAATGATGGTACTTGGCAGCGAAGGCTGTTATTATCCATTTTTGTACTAACCTTCAATCTCTTAACATTTTAAATGTAACATGCTTGGTACAAAACATGTTTTGAAAGAGAAGAGTTTTGGGTTATTAATATATATATATTTTTAATGGATGAATACAATAAGAATCTATTCATATTACTGTACATAAATAACATATATAATATTTGTTGGTACTTTGCAAGGCTTATTTACGGTTGTTAATATTGGGCGGGTGCGTGGCCTTATGGTGGTCACCCAATGCTTAATATGGCACTTACATTAGCAGCTTTTTCCAATGATAAAGAAAGTAAGGTCCTGTCATTTTCAGACCAAATATTTGCTCAGAATGGCTCATGTATATCCATAACACCTTTAGGTTTCTCTGCTGCAGTCTTGCACTAAACTGTAATAGGAGACTTTAATGGACTCTTGAATTTTTTATGGCATGTGAAATATTTATGCAGGAGCAGTTATTGATGTATGATCATCTCATGACAAACGGCAGTAAAACATGGACACAGCCCGCAAACGTGTGTGCGTGTGCTAGTGCAACAGACAGAGATGCCCAGATCTCATCAAGGACAATCTACGGTCCCTCAGGACGACGGTTCAGTCGGCCTCTCCTGCCATCTCGTCCTAAACATGATTCATTTAGATTTAGATAAATTGCAGCTTTTATTACGTAATGTAGATAATGCCTTGGCTTCGTGGCAAATTAGCTCAGCCTATACCGATTAGCCAGACGCAAACCTTTTCCTCCATTACGCAACACATGACCAGATATGTTTAGAAATGTTGTATCATGGTGATTGAGGGGTATTATTGTTGTTTCCGTGGCAGAGAGCAGCTCTGGGGTTTTTTTCAGTGTGATGGTGACCAGCTGTTTTGACCATATCGGGTCAGACGAAAAATTAAGTACTGAAAATAAGTACTGAGTTACATCAGGTGTGAGAAATGAAGTTAAAAAGTGTTTTAAGTTTCTGAGGATAATAATGAAATGCTTGTGTTATTTTGAATGCTTAAACACTGAAGTTACGTAACACTAACAAACACCAAGAGACTCTTCAGCTTAGGATAAGGATCTTATCCATCACACGTTTACAGATGTGATTGTTTCAACTATGTAATGACGTACGTTGTCTCTCATTGACAGTGTCCTGACGTTCCGGGGTCTTCCAGAAGAAATACTGAGTAAGCTGGCTGATGTCCTTGAGGAGGTTAGAGATCTTCTTAATCATTAAGCAAACACAATTGTTATTAAATCTAAACATTTACATCTTTGTGCACTGATCGCTCAACATTCAAACTTTACAAGAACCACTCTAGGTTATAGTTTATTTACTTGTAATTTTTGTTATTTAGATTAGCTCATAAAACTCATCAAATCTCAGGAACCAAAAGATCCTATTTTATTTAAAGATTTGACACTTCAAATCGATTTTGATTCACAAACCTTATCGTTTTGTTCATTCAAATCAGCAAAATGTAGCATGTTGCATTATTTTACTGCAATATGATATTTTTGAACACATTGTTTTTTAAACTGTTGGTTTAATGTCTGTTTTAGCAAAGTCACTGTCAGTATACTTTCTTCAAAAGTTGCTTTGTTCAAAAAAGTGTGTAGTTTTGTTCCCAGAAATGCCCCAGTTTTTTTTTCAATGTTGCTTGCAAGTGTAATTTTAGAATTATTTATATAATATACTATTGTAATATTAATTACAAATTTAAATGTAATTTAAAAAAAAAAAGGTTAGTCTTAGTTTTTTAATATTTCTATTCAGAACATTAACATGTTTCTGTTTTAATTTGAGTCATTTTACTACTTTAAATTCAACTTGTTTCTATGGAAGCATGTTTACGCCAGTAAATAAAAATAAAAAAGGTAATTATAAATTTTTATCTCACAATTCTTACTTTTTTTTCTCAAAATTGTGCTCATTTGTATCGCAATTCTAAATTATTTTCACGCAATTGCAAGTTACTAAGCTAGAATTGTAATATATAAACTTGCAATTCTGACAAAATATCAGTCATTATGACTAGACATTTATAAACATTATAACTTTATTTTAAAAAAGTCATAATTGCAAGTTTATATCTTGCAATTCTGACTTCTTAACTTGCAATTGTGTAATTTTAGTTTTATTTCTGTAATATACTATTGTAATATTAATTAAAATTGTACTTTTTAATTTATATTTATATAATTTATATTATTAATTTTCATTTTAGTTTTAGTAAATTTGTTTTTATCATTTTTATTAGTTTCTTGTTATTTTTATTTATTTAGCTTTATTTTTATTTCTTTATTTCTATTTTTTTTCTAGTACTTCAGCTTATGTATTTTTAATTTCAGTCAGCTGCCAAGGCAACAGTTCTGTTTTCATTTAAGTTTTTTAAATTTAAGCCTTAAATCTAATATTTATATTTTATCTCCGCTTTATTTCAGTTACCAAAAGCTATTTTTAATAGCTTTAGGTAAAGGAGAAGTCCACTTCCAGAACAACAATTTACAGATAATGTACTCACCCCCTTGTCATCCAAGATGTTCAAGTCTTTCTTTCTTCAGTCGTAAAGAAATTATGTTTTTTGAGGAAAACATTTCAGCATTTTTCTTCATATAATGGACTGATATGGTGGCCCGAGTTTGAACTTCCAAAATGCAGTTTAAATGCGGCTTCAAACGATCCCAAATGCAGTTGTAAACGATCCCAGCTGAGGAAGAAGGGTCTTATCTAGCAAAACGATCGGTTATTTTCATAAAAAATAATACTATTTAAATACTTTTTAATCTCAAATGATCATCTTGCTCTCCCTGAACTCTGTGTATTCTGGCTCAGGACAGTTTGGGTATGTAGAAAATCGTATTTTCTCCCTCAGCTTTAAAAATAATTTCAAAATCATCCTACATCACTGCAGAAGTACCTAGTCTTTGCAAAAAGAACATGCAAAAGAAGATCAAACACCTTTAACAAAAAAGGTAAAACAGTGATATAGGACGATTTTAAAGTTGAGGGAGAACATGAGATGGGAGTTTTTCGACATATCCTAACTGTCATGAATCGGAACAAAAACAGGTGGGGAAGAGCAAGACAAGACGAGCGTTTGACATTACAAAGTATATAAATTGTATTTTTTTAAATTAAAATAACCGATCGTTACGCTAGATAGGACCCTTCTTCCTTGGTGTTCTGGAAGTGGACTTCTCCTTTAACAGTAACAAATTGCTGTTGTTTTTTTATTTCTATCAAAATGCACAGCTGCTTTTAAATGGTGAAAGGAGTCGTTTTGGTTAGCAGAAGGGTATATTTAAGGCATCTATCAGCAGGGGCTAACTGTCTCACGCTAACCAGGCAAAGCTCAACCTATTGGTTCAAACAAACTGGTAGTCCCGCCCTAAAATCACACCATTGGTTGAGCTGGAAGTTCAGAAAACTCAAACAAATGTTTTAGGGCAATGTTTTACAAAAAAAAAAAAAAAAAACACCTCAGGGCCACTTATTGTTGTCTTTGCAAGTATTTTAACACTGAAAAATTACACACTTTAAGAAAACACCTGCCAAGAAAATGTAAATGCATTTATGCTGAAATATGTTGATTTATTCACCTTTAAGTGTTGAAAATGTGAGGAAAAAATCAGCAGATTCCATCGGCAAGAAAGACTCACAACTCAAGTTATAAAAGCTCTTCATTCATACCATGAATAATTTGGAAGCTTTTTTAGACTTTTCTTGTCTTGTAGTGAATGCACATTGTTTAATAAGCTGTAGTGGAGTGAATCATAGAGTTGTTTATTCTGTAAAAGATGGAGAATAACCAGTTCTCAGACAATCGACATATGAGGTCCACTTCACACAAAAGCATCAAAGGAGAAAAATCAATGTTTTTATCCAAGAATAGCATGAGAAGATGAGTCGTAGACATTGTGAATATGTTAGTCATCAGTCAGTCTGTCATTCGCAGACATGATGGTCCACATCACCTCTCTTCACCTCGTCAACATATGACATTTATCACTGGGGAGTGAGTGATGAAGCCCCACAGCTCCTTGTGTTTAGGGGTGAAAGGTTGTTGTTTTCTATTCTGTGTGGATTTGTTGATCATCTTGGAGTGGCTGTGATTCTCCTTTGATTCACAGCCTCATAATAACACAACAGCTCACAGAAATTGGTTTGGCTCTTGTTATTAATTACATTTATGTTTAATAAGTCTATCAGATTTGTACTGTTTAGACAGCCACCATGAAAAACACTGACAGTAGTATAAACAAAGAGGATTGAGTGGATACAGCTCAGTTTCTGACATACAAAAGTTGGTCACTGCTACATTACATCTATAATATAATGAAATATCCACTTTGTTTATGTTGCTTCTTCATTTAGTATTATTTATATATTTGCAGTATTAATATTTTGAACAAGATTTATATTTTCAGTGTTCATTTTAATTTTTTTTTGTTCAATTTTGTAATTTTTATTAGTTTTAATTTTTAACATTTTTATTTAGCTTTGATTCATTTATGTTTCAGTTTTAGTAATTTTACAACTTAAAATTCAATTTCTTTCTATGGAAGCCTGGTTTTGCCACTGAATAAAAAATGAAAAAAAGGTAATTGACTTTTTATCTTGCAATTATGTTTTTTTTTCCTCAGAATTGCATGATACAAACTTGCAATTCTTTTTTTTCTCAGAACTGTGAGATATAAAGTCTGAACTGGACATTATAACTAGACATATATAAACATTACATTATTTAAAAAAATAAGAAATGCAAGTTATAACCTTGCAAGAAAAAAGTCTGAATTGCAACTTTATAACTAGCAATTCTTATCCTACTTTATTTAAGTTTATATCTCGCAATTCTGACTTTCTAACTCGAAATTGTGAATTTATATCAGGCTATTCAGACTTTATTTCTCACAATTGTGAGTTTATATCTCACAATTCTGACTTTATAACTCGCAATTGCAAGTTTATCATGTAATTCTGTGGAAGAAAAAAGTTTACATCTCGCAACTGTGAGGAAAAAAGTCTGATTTGTGAGATAAAATGTGGCAATTACCTTTTTTTGATTCTTTATTATGGGGCGGAAACAGGCTTTCATTTGTTTTTAGGTATGTTCCAAGGCAAAACTTCTAATTTTTAACTTTTTCCAAGTTCTTCAAGTTTTCATCTAATATTTATATTTTATGCATTTCAGCTTTGATTACCAAAAATGGTCTTTAATAGTCTTTAATATTCTCTTGGCTAACAATATTAGTTAACAATAACAACACTTTTTGCTGATGTTTTTATTTCTGTCAAAATACAGCTACTTTAAAATGGCCTTCAGCCTTTAGTTTTTTTTAATGGAGAGCTGTATTTACAGCATCTACCAGCAGGGGTTAGCTGGTTCATTATAACCAGGCAAACCTCGACCCATTGGTTGAGATATAAACCAACCTTTATCATGTTAATCTGAGATTGTGTGATGTTAATGTGTGGTTAGGAGAGCTGGAAAAATAATTGGTATGGTGCCCCTAACTTTAAGAGATTTTTGAGAAGTCTTAAAGATTATTGGTGATCTAAGCCATATTCTTCATAAGGAGTATGAGCTGATGCCGTCAGGTAGGAGGTGTAGGGTACCAACTTGCAAGTTAAATAGGTATAAATTCTCATTAATTCCATCAATCAGTTTCATCATTGAATAATAGGTGTTTTTTTTTGTTTTTTTTTAATTTTATAAAGTTGATCTGCTCTATTGACTGCTCAGAACAAATTTCTTACTTCTAAGGAAGTAAGATCAAGTAATGAGAGTATTTAATGTCACTAAAAGCTCTGCGCCATTAAAATAACTCTCCTGTCAATCATGATTTCTCAGTGAATATTTAAATTCAGGTCAAACTCTCATTACTTGATCCTGAGCTCTTTTTTTTGTGACGTGATTTGTTAAATAAATGTTATGAATTTGCAGTGAGTGGAGGGAGTCTTTTCAGCTAATAATTGACCTTAAATTTGCTGAAGCTTTTTAAAGTTAAATGTTAATTTTGCATATGTAATTATGCCAGAGGCTCTGGGGAATGAAAATCTGGACACATGAATAGAATCTGTCCATTCGTCATCATTTTTGTGGTGTCTTATATTTGATGCAACTCCTCCATTAATTGCACATATACAGTGTAGCTGCCTGCATTTAGAGTCCATATATATAAAATCTTAACATTACTGAATATTCACACTGATACTAATTTAGTATTTACTTATATCAAACTGTTTAGATACAACAGCCCTTTTACAATTAAGATAAACTTAGTGAATGCATGTCAAACCAAGATGCATGCATTTAAAATAAAGACAACACAAAAATAATTTTGTACACTCAAGCAAAAAAAAAAAAAAGGAAAAAAAAAGTTGTTAAACGATAAAATAATAGATTTTCGAAGTGAAGACAAAAAGTATTTGGACACTTTCTTCTCAAATGTTATATGCATGTTATATGTACGTCTGATGTTTAGTTATATTATGACATTCATAATTTTTCAAGTATGATTTAAGTTTTGGAACCGATGTATGTGAACTGTAAATTTAAGACACGGATATCCAAAACTGCATTAATGCAGTGAAGTCTGCTTGGTTTGAAACACGTCTACAAAATGACATCTATAGTAATGGATATATAGGGGTTTTGTTATAAAATGCTTGCTTTTATTATTTTTGTAAACTAAAAGTCAAAATACAGAAAATGTAATTTTATATTAACAAAGAAACATTTTTTTAAGGACCGTTAAGATGTTTTTTGTTAAAAATCTGTCATTGTGAAATCTGTAAAAGAATAAAAATGCAAACTAAAATGTAATATATATATATATATATATAAAGGTATATATGTATGTATATATGTATGTATGATTAAAGCGCATTCACAGTTGTATCTATTTATTTATTTATTTATTTTCCTACCTACCTACTTTTATTAAACAAGGAGGTTTCATTGAGATAAAAATGACAGGAATGTATAAATAATTTTTTTGTTTTAAATAATACATTTTTAATCATTTCTAAATATATCAAACCTAAAAAGCTTTCTCCTGTATATGTACTGTAAATTTAAGACATGGATGTTCAAAACTGCATTAATGCAGTGAAGTCTGCTTGTTTTGACGTCTACAAGATGACATCTGTAGTAATGGATATATAGGGGTTTTGTTATAAAATGCTTGCTTTTATTATTTTTGTAAACTAAAAATCAAAATACTGAAAATGTAATTTTACAGTAACAAAGAAATTTTTTTTTTTTTTTTGCAAAAATCTGTCATTGTGAAATCTGTTGAAAATAATAAAATTTGTAAAACAAAAAAAAAAATAATAATAATAATTTTAATATATATATATATAAAATGACAGGAATGTATAAATCATTTTTTTTATTATTTTCATAATTTTTGATCATTTATAAATATATCAGTAATAAACCTAAAATCTCTCTCCTGTGACTGCAAGTGTGTATGTGGGTGTTTTGCTGGAGGTCAGACTCTAGGTGATGTTGGAACAAAGTGTTTGCTTGTGTCAGAGACTTTGTGGGCTCGGTTTCCTATCTGCTGGTCATATCTGATTTCAGACTGATGTGTCTGGAGGTCAAGGTCTTAGATAGCACAGCGGGGGTCAGAGAGATGTTGTGCTGTCTCTTTTCCATTTAGAAATCTGCTGGATCTTGTGCCTGTACATCCTCTATTCATACCCTCTTCGTAGAAGGTGTCACTTGTATTTTTCTCCATCATCTGTTTCCATATCATCTTCACGTCCTCTAACCAATTTTCTCTCTCTTATAGACCCACTATGAGGATGGCGACTACATCATTCGCCAGGGGGCAAGAGGAGACACATTCTTCATTATCAGTAAAGGAAAGGTAAGTCTATTTCAGTGCAGAGTGCAAGCAGTGATGCTGTGAAGAAGATCCCATGCTAATATCTCTTCCTCTTGTTCTCACCCCTGTCCAGGTGACAATGACTCGAGAGGACTGTCCGGGCCAGGAGCCCGTCTACTTGCGTTCTATGGGGAAAGGAGACTCATTTGGGGAAAAAGCCCTACAAGGGTGAGATTGCCCTCTACACAACTGTTAGAGTCAGATACCAAATTTAAACTGGATATTTGGAGGCACATCCAGGATGATTTCTCATACACTGAATCTCACATTACCTCTCAAGGTTTTATAAGATTCACATATGCTTAAAGAAAAAAAAGTCAGCTTTTTGTCTTTTTGACATTATTTTAATGCCTGGTTTGACATTTACACCCTCCAAAAGCATGCAGAAAATCTCATTCTTGTTACTTAATGAGAAAAAAATACAATACAGAAAATAAAACAATCACTATTGAGATTTATGAAAAGATTTATGGGAATGAAAATTCCTCATTGAAAATGTGGAGGACTGTTATTATAATAATAACATGAAATATGAAAAAAATGTTTTTTGATTATGTGGTGAAATGTGAGCTGGAAAGGTTTTTATGAGAGTCACCCTATTAGTTATTAAAGGATTTGGTGCCATCTTGTGGCTGCTGTTAAAAGCACTCTTGGAATTGTAAGAAGTTTTGGAATCATAAACTGTTTATAATCATGAACTGAGTGGCTGTGCTTGCATAGCAAACACATGACATTACATTCGCACATCTTTAAAAGCACTGCTCAGCCTCTCCCTCTTATGCCTGAGTGAAAACAGGTTTATTCAGAAATTATATTAGACCACATCTTTTTCCAGGGAGCTTTCCAGTTTTTTTTTTTGTTTGTTTAGAGAATCAGCTACTATGATTATGATCAGTTACACATGCATTAGAGCAACCAACAATAGCAAGGGACACGTTAAAATGAATTTGAGGGCTTAAAGGAGAAGTCCACTTCCAAAACAAAGATTCACATATAATGTACTCACCCCCTTGTCATCCAAGATGTTCATGTCTTTCTTTCTTCATTTGTAAAGAAATTGTTTTTTTGAGGAAAACATTTCAGCATTTTTCTTCATATAATGGACTGATATGGTGCCCCGATTTTAAACGTACAAAATGCAGTTTAAATGCGGCTTCAAACAGTCCCAAATGCGGTTGTAAACGAGAAAGAAGGGTCTTATCTTGCAAAACGATTGGTTATTTTCAGAAAAATAATACAATTTATATACTTTTTAATGTCAAACGCTCTTCTTGTCTTACTCTGCCTTGGCTGTTTTTTTCTGATTCTTGACAGTTAGGGTATGTCGAAAAACTCCCATCTCATGTTCTCCCTCAACTTCAAAATCATCCTATATCGCTGTTTTGCCTTTTTTGTTAAGGGTGTTTGATCTTCTTTGCATGTTCACTTTGCAAAGACTGGGTCGGTACTTCTGTAGTGATGTAGGATGATTTTGAAATGATTTTTGAAGTTGAGGGAGAAAATACGATTGGAGTTTTTCCACATACCCTAACTGTCTTGAACCAGAATACACAGAGTTCAGGGAGAGCAAGACAAGACGAGCGTTTGAGATTAAAAAGTATTTAAATTGTATTTAATTGATGAAAATAACCGATCATTTCGCTAGATGAGACCCTTCTTCCTCGGCTGGACTCATTTACAATCGCATTTGTGATTTTTGAAGCTGCATTTAAACTGCATTTTGGAAGTTCAAAATCAGGGCACCATAGCAGTCCATTATATGGAGATAAATGCAGAAATGTTTTCCTCAAAAAATATAATTTCTTTACGACCGAAGAAAGAAAAACATGGACATCTTGGATGACAAGAGTGTGAGTACATTATATGTGAATCTTTGTTTTGGAAGTGGACTTCTCCTTTAAGGGACAAAAGTACTTGAGGAAAGAATAGGATAATATGAAGCATGTAGCTATAATCTGGTCAGAAATCATCAATTATTCTTATGCATTATTAGAGTTTCTATTGTAATGTATTCTATTCTATTCTATTCTGATTTAACATGCTTAAATGATTAGTTCCAGAATAAAAAAAATCCTGAGAATTTATTCACCTCCATGTCATCCTTCAGTTGATAAGAAAGTAAGATTTTTACAGTTTTGAAAAAATTTCAGGATTTTTCTCCATATAATGGACTTCAGTGGGGATCAATGGGTTGAAGGTCCAAATTGCAGTTTCAGTGCAGCTTCAAAGGGCTCTACACGATCCCAGCCAAGGAATAAGCGTTTTGTCTAGTGATCGGTTATTTTCTAAAAGGAAAAAAAATAATCATATACTTTTTAACCACGAATGCTCGTCTTGCACTAGCTCTGTGATGTGTGCATCTATGACTTTACACATTACGTAATCATGCTGGAAAGGTTATGCGCTCGTTTTCTCCTGCAACTTAAAAATCGTCAGACATTGTAGTTTTACCTTTTTTTTTTTTTTTGCAAAGGCTGACTTTTTTTTCACTTTGCTGGGTAGGTACTTCCGCCTAGGTCACGTGTGACCGTTCCAGTGTGTAATGCGCAAGCATTCATGGTTATAAAGTATATATAATTTTTTTTAAAAATAAGACCTTCATTCCTTGGCTGGGATCGTGTAGAGCCCTTTAAAGCTGCATTGAAACTGCAGGTTGGACCTTCAACCCGTTGACTATCATTGAAGTCCACAATATGGAGAAAAATTCTGGAATGTTTTCCTCAAAACAACGACTGAAGAAAGAAAGACATGAAGATCTTGGACTTGTGGGTAAGCAAATTTCAAAAAAAAATTATTCTATAAGTGAACTAATCCTTTAAAGGAATGGTACAACCAAAAATTAAAATTCAGTCTTTACTGCTCACCCTTTTGCTGTTTCCAAATGACCGCTTTCTTTTTCAGACCACAAATGGAAACTTTTTTAAAAATGTCCTGCTTATGCTTGTCCATGTAAAATATGCAAAAGAAGCAAAACAGAATGATCCCTAGTGAATTATTTTGCAAGTGTTATGAGAGCAGTTGGGTTTGGTATAAAACTTTTAAAAAACTTAAAAAAAAAATCTTACTGTTGGTCTGCAAACAAGTGCACAGTTTTGAGAAATTAAGTTTAGTAAAGCACAATATGAAAT
The DNA here is from genome assembly GCF_022985175.1 of Labeo rohita. NCBI lineage: Eukaryota > Metazoa > Chordata > Actinopteri > Cypriniformes > Cyprinidae > Labeo > Labeo rohita. The sequence continues at coordinate 28,430,330 of NC_066881.1, forward strand.
AGGGGTCCTAAAAAATTATTAAATTATGCATATATATATATATGCTGTATGATTTTGAGATCCATCAGGACAGCTGAGGGACTTATATGCAACTATTACACAAGGTTCAAACGCTCACTGATGCCCCAGAAGGAAACCTGATGCATCAAATATAGTCTCATAATTTTAATATAGTCTCATGAAGCGTGCAGTTATGCACAGCAGACCAATGGCCAAAGTCAGGATTTTTGCTAAATAATAATAAATAATAATTCATTTTTCACCAAACATTATCACATGCCCTCAGAACACTTGGAAAATGCAGCACAACCTGCATGGGATCATTTTTTTTCTTTGAAGTTGGTTGCTAGTCACTCCCATCATATGGATGAACACAAACAGGACATTTTTTTAAATGTCTCTTTTTGTGGTCTGAAAAAGAAAGAAGGTGAAAACATCAGCAGGGTAAGTTAATAATGACTTAAAAAACTATCCTTTTAGTTCTATTAATTTCTGCTCTCTTCATGATCATTGTGCTCTATTCTGTTCTGTTTGGTTCTATTTAAGTGTGCTTATTCTATTCTTTTTCTGTAGTGGTGTCTGGTTTAAGGGGACTGTTTACCCTGATTATAATCCTGCGTTTGGTTGTGTTACTAGGAAACAGTGATCCTGAGAGCATGTTGATATGCTCCGTTGTGTATCAGGTGTCCAGCTCAGCAGTCTTCTGATGCGGGCTGCAAGGCTGTGATCGGAGGTGAAATATAGGCCAGAACATTGTACAGGGTCAGTCCGATTCCTCTGAGATCAATTAAACACTGTCCCGTAAGAGGTCCCACTGTGCCCTTGTATACGGCAGAAACCTTGTGGTTGGCTCGCGCTTTACGGAGATCATTAACAGTGTCCAGAACTTGATAAAAGAATCACTTGATCCTGGGGATTAAATCCATGCGTGTGTGCATGTGCATTCTGAAGCATTTGACACCTGATTGGTTCACAGACACGTTTGGCAGCGCTGAGGGTGTCGTTTTTTTCAGGCTGTGTTTCCTCATGCAGGTGAACGTGTCCCACTTACAGCACACTGACCCACACACAATACAATGAATGAGATAGTACAGCAAAAAAGGAAAATTCTGTCATTATTTATACTCCCATGTCATTCCAAACCTCCCGACTTGTCATAAAATGGTGATGGAAAAAAAAAACATTGTAAAATATTATTCTATAAGACCAGATGACACCAACATTATCAAACACTATCTGTGACTATATTAATATAGTCAGTTTACAATATCACAGATAAAAAAGGTGAAACTAAAAATGTAGTTTAAAATGTAAAAAAAACTTTCTATATCCAAAATCTTTAGATTTTAATCAATAAAAAAAGAAAAAAGGCCACAAGTTTTCATGCTTTGGGTTGCCAGTTAAGAGCTGTAAATCCACCATCAGACCTTCTCAGTTACAAACTGTAATACATCTAAACATGGGTTATATGTGACCCAGTCATAAGTAGCACAAGTACATTTGTAGCAAGAGCCAAAAATACATTGCATGGGTCAAAATGAAAACATTTTGTTTTTATGCCAAAAATCATTAGGATATTAAGATCATGTTCCATGAAGATATTTTGTACATTTCTTAACGTAAATATATAAAAATAATTTTGGATTAGTAATATGCATTGCTAAGAACTTAATTTAAAACAACTTTAAAGGTGATTTTCTGCATATTTAGATTTTTGTGCACCCTCAGATTCCAAATTTCAAATAGTCCTATCCTAAATCAATGGAAAGCTTATTTATTCAGCTTTCAGATGATGTATAAGTCTCAATTTCAGAAAATTGACCCTTATCACTGGTTTTGCGATTGTAGTTGCTGAATAAATGCACTTGCATTTATATTGTTGTTGTTTTGATGTAAAAAAGCAAATATATAATTTGGAATTACTGGATTTAATATTAGGAATTTCACAGTTTTACCTCTGGGTAGAAGCTTTTGAGTTTTACAGGTTTTTATAATGTAGAGACTGTGTTAATTTATAATCATTTAATACATCAGTAAACTAGATGAGGTTTTGCTTATTTCTCAGATGACACAATCATGATGAGTATTCACCATTATAACTTTGGGCAAGCAAATTGTGATAATCAGTTTAACTACTATCTAGCATGACTTAATGTTTTCACTGACTAAAACTAGACTGACATGGTAAAGACTAACATGGTTAGGAACGTTTTGACTAAATGTAAAAACAGCTGACAAAGTTAACACTATCATAAAACAGAAAAAGACAAGTTTAGCAGTATGTCCAAACATCTTTTTAAACACATTGAACATAAATAGGGATTAGGACAGTCTGGCTCCATAAAAATGACAAAAATAGGACCCTATGATTTGCACAATGCAGAAAACACAGATGGAATCGCAATCCAGTGATAAAAATGGAATTTAATGTATAGTCATAAAATTTGCCAAATTTTGGATCAATAAATCAAAAGACTTAAATCAAAATGCGATATGGACTAGTGTCTGTGAATGTTAAGCTGCAAAAAGATTTTATTATTTAAATATGTATTTTATTATTTAAATATGAATCCTGCATGTTCTGTGTCTCTGTATGAATGAATGACACAGGTGTGCGGTTTTGTTTACTACACACATTTTGAAGCCCGTGTGATGCTTGTGATTTCAGCCTCTGCAGCCTCAATATATGAGTACATGAGCACATAAACATAGTTTTTAGAACTGCTCTGAGTCACTTCATGAGCATTTTACCATTTCTTTTGAGAAAAACTGTCGTCATATCATATACTCGTCAAACAACCCATCAAAATAATTTGAAGGAACTGTGACAGAAATATATTACTTAATGTAATTATACTGCTACCACTAATAAAATTATTATTAAATCATGATTTTTTTAAAAGGAATATTTACCAGAAAACTATCAGAATTTATTTATCAGAAAAATGTAAAAATTAAAAAAGGAAAAATGATCTAAATAAAATAGTGATAAATTATTATTTTTTTTATATCAAGGTAATTAGAGATGCTTTTGATTATTAAACTTTAATGAAAATTTTTAAATTTAATGAAAATACAGAAAAGAAATGTAAAACACAGAATTTGGTAAAAAGAAAACTGAATTTGAGAATAAAGTGAAATGTATTTCATAGGGCCTTAAAAATTTAAATTTTATTAAACATTTAAAAGTTTCATGATTTCAATTAATTTTTTTAATTTAACCATTAAAAGAGAGTCTATAAAAATAAAACAGAGAAAGACAGAATCCAGAAAAATGAAAACAGAAAAAACGGAATTTGAAAATCAGAATGTGGGGGAAAAAAACTAAACGGATTTCATAGGGCCCTACAAAAAGCATTAAAGGTATTTTTTCCATGCATTGCATATAAATAGGGATCAGTGGCACCATAAAAATTAACAAAAAGCATTAAAAGAGAATTATGTAAGTGTTAATATAAAGGTACATTTGGTCTTTTGTGTAGCCATTTTAAGCAAAAAAGCAATTTCAACATGCTGCGAAATTTCTTGTGTGCCACGGAAGAGTGAAATTCATATGGGTTTGGCACGTCAGTGAAGGTGAGTAAATGATGACAGATTTTCTTCCTCTTCTCCGTCTCTCTCTGTGTACGGTATTATTGTGCAGCAGCTGTGACCTTCGCAGTTGCGTTATTGTGTATTTGTGCTGTGACAGCTTTAGAGCCAATGTGTTGTGAAGAATTCTCACCTCTGCAAAGTACAAGTGTGTTTAGCTGGAACTGGATCCGGCTGTGTGTGTGTGTGTGTGTGTGGTATCCGGCAGTATTTGCAGTTGGACACAGGAGCAGACGCTGCGCGTGCATGTGTATTCGAGTGTGCGTCTACCGTTTAGCGTCCAGCCCATTTTGCTTTCCGAGAGTTGTGTGTGAGAGCTCTTCCTCTGGACAGAACTGCCAATGATGGGACAGATGTCACACAGTGATTGTTTTAGCGGTAATAGAAGTGTAGTGTACTGTAGTAGTATATGCGCGTATATAGCTGTGCTCAGGTCAGACGGTAAGTGAACATACAAAGCATCATGAGGTCAGAGTGGGATTCAGACTCTGATGACTGCAACTGGGGTGACAGTGGGGAAGAGGACAATCAGCAAACGAGGCACGCTGACTTAATTCTGTAATTAGTGTTGAAACTGCTAAATATTGATATTTTAATAACTATTTAAGAACTTCTTTGACTCATGATTTTAAGACAAAATTAATTTCAATTTTGTGAACTAATATAAATTCTGCATACACAATTTGTATTTTGTGTGTGTGTGTGTGTGTATATATATATATATATATATATATAATGATTATTATTATTATTATTTTTAATTATTTGTTTTAAAATGGATGATTATTAGTTTTTAAAAAAAACTCAAATGGCACCTCATGAGATTGAAGGACTGCATTAAAGAAAAAAAAACATGATAGTGATAAATATATGAAGTATGAAGTATATGAAAAATAAATATATATTTTATCATGTATTTTTCATATACCTCATTTATTTTTCACAATATTATATATACATTATATATGAAGGGAAAATAAATTTTAATATAGTGAACTAATATAAATTATGCATACACAATTTCTTCTAAATTTGTATTTCTGTTTGTGTGTGTGTGTGATATATATCTATCTATCTATCTATATATATATATATATATATATTATTTTTAATGATTTGTTTTATAATGGATGATTGTTACAGTTAAAAAAAAAAAAACTTAAACAGCACTATGAAATTGAAGGAAGCCAATAAAGAAGATAAAACATTGCTTTATTACTAGTAATTAATGTTGTTTTAATATTATTATACATTTTTTGTATTAAACATTTTCAGAATACTTTGATATACATTTACTTGATATAAATTTATCAGTATTCAACATCAATCATTTATATTGAGTATGCTTATCATTTATTTTAATAATTTAAATATTTTAATTAATGTTAACCTATCTGTTTATCTATATGTGATTTATATTTATATATAATTATTTTAGTATTATTATAATTTTAATTACATATTTCAAATAATTCATCATATTTTTTCCCTTTTTTATGATTTGGTTTAAGTTACAGCATGATTGTTACAGTTTAAAAGAGGTCAAATCGCGTCTCATGAAATTGAAGGACAGCATTAAAGAAGACAAAATATAAGTGATAAATATATGAAGTATGTGAAAATAAAAATATGAAGCATATGAAAAATAAATGATAAATATATGAAATGATATATATTTGTGTGCATACACTATTGTAAATTTGTATTTCTGTGTATGTATGCATATATATGTAATCATTATTTTTTCATTTCTGAATATGATAATACTGATAGTTATGATAACATTGTGTTATTATCTGTGATGTTTTATTACTATAAATAATTCATATTAATTTAATATTATAAATTGACAATTATTTATATTGAGGATACTTATAATTTATTTAATAACTTTAATGTTAATTAATGCTAGCTTATTTGAATATTACTATTATCATTTAATTACATATTTAAAATAATTAAACTATTTTATAGTTAAAATAATATTATTTTAGTCATATATTTTTTAATACATTTTTTATTTATGTTCTATATTCTATTTCATCTTGTCTGTCAAGACAGGATCTTCTCTCACTTTAAACCCGTTTTTCTCAAAATTCCATTCCTGAAAATCATAGCTATCAACCAACTTTAAGATTTGCTACATTCAAACAGTTTTGGAAAGGGCTTGAACCCAGCTTTTATATGGTATTAAAACCTAAAAAGGTAAAATTTCACATGTTGGCTTTTCCTAGATCACATCACGTATATGTTAATGATTCTGAAAGTATCACATTATAACATGATTTTTCTCTGTATTGCATCTGTGTCTTTTGAACAGGGAGGATATCAGAACAGCTAACGTCATTGCGTCAGAGTCTGTCACCTGCCTTGTGATTGACAGAGAGTGAGTATACGTCACATTTATCCTGTGCCATGAGTTTATTTACGCTGCTTAAAACATCACAAGTGTCGCTGACATTCCATCAGAAGTAATTCAGTCCAGGTTTTCCAGTTGAACATCTGTGGATTTTACACTGATCTTTCTATTTGTGTGTTTGGAACACAATCTGTGGGTTTGAAGTGCTTATCTGTTCCCTTATAGAACTCAATAAATCAAGCTCAACCTAAATAGCTAAAGTGTCACGTGTGTCAATAAGCTGGAAAGAGAGAGACAGACGGAGGGAGAGAGAGAGAAGCCCGTATGTGCCCTCCGGCGGGGAAAAATCTCTTTCCTGTCTGACTAAGACTCAAACCATCAGCCATCTGTGTGACAGCTGATGGAGAAGTATTTCATTTAGATATAAAAATTTCACTATACATTAGTACTGAATTAAGGAAGAGACCTGAAGTAATTAAAAGATCTTCAACTTGAGTTTATTCTCAAAAGATAAATGGCAGTTCATGTCAAGCCCAAACTTTTGAACAGTCGTGTACTTGTCATAAAGATCGATCTTTCTAAATATGCTGTTTGTGCCATTGTTTTCAGTTCATACAAACACCTGATTGGAGGTCTGGAAGACGTATCCAACAAAGGTAGTGAAGACGCAGAGGCAAAAGCAAAGTAGGTGAAATTATCATTATGTTTTCTTTCCTGAGGTTCATTCATAATAGTAGTCGATGATTCTTGCATGTACAAAATTAGCATCTTGCGTGTGATCAGCACTTTTAGTTTTTGAAGTTACACAAAGTAAAAAAAATTCTTATGATATTGCACAACACTATCAAAAGTATTATGCTAGTCTAGTTCATATCAGTTTATGTAGAATCTGATGCATGTTACACCAAAAATTGTTCCTCTAATCTGTTAGGGTTTTTTGTTTTTGTTTTTGTTTTTTTAAACAATTTTTAAATGTAAACCAGGTTTATCAGTCTATATGTGACGACAAACAAAGTCATATTTATAAGTAGGGGTGTGTGATATATATACAGTAGTCAACATTTGAAAGTTGTCCTAAAACAACAACGGGTATTGTTTTGGTTTTAGGACAACTTTGATGAAAGTTTCTGATTCACTTAAAATGTTGACTACAGTATATTGTCTATGATAATATGGTAATTGTTATTTAAAGGATATGTGATTTCACATTATCGAGTATATTGCAAAAAACAAACAAAAACACACCAGAGAGTGCACGCATACACCAAGATGTAGGTTAGACTATTGCATGTGCTTTCACTGCATGATTTTGTCTATTAAAATGCATTTCGAATTCCCCAGAATTCAAGATAAGGGGGCAAAAATGCCCCTGTATGACTTTGATATGATTTTAGACATAACAGTTCTTATTTTTGCTCGATTTTATCAACACACAGCGGCGTTTCACTACTGAATCAATCAGCCGAATCAACAAATCAGTTGAATAAATGACTCATGGACTCCCTAATGCAGTCGCCACCTACTGGTGATTTTAGGTTTACATTTAAAGTATACCCCCCCAACCCCCCAAATCATTTTAAATATCAGTATTCAACTTTGATGCAGATGCAGATTCTGTGCCACATGTTAAATGCAAACAAATTTGGTTGATACTGATTTCATTTTATTGGTAAAAGACCTGTAGTGTCTTACAATTTGAATTGAAACACAGAAAATGATGCATACATTTTATTGTGTAAAAAAGCCTTATAAAGGTATAAATGCCAATGAAAGGTAAAACTATATTTAAACTCATTGGAAAAGTTGATTTCTGTTACTCTTGCAAACACACGTTCAGCAAAATATTGTCTAATTGTTGTTATCGACAAAATTCCAGAAAATATAATTGTTTGCCATTATCACACACTCCTGTTTACAAGTTCCCCAGCTGTTACAGTGGCCACCTTTGAGGAAGTATAGTAGAGACTGTATTTGTTATTTTGTGCAAGGCAATGGGTTTCTGAAAGATATTCACTTCTAAACGATATTTATGTGTTTATCTATCTATCTATCTATCTATCTATCTATCTATCTATCTATCTATCTATCTATGTATCTGTCTGTCTATCTATCTATCTGTCTATTTATCTATCTATCTATTCATTCATTTGAGTTTTGTTTGTGACAAGATGTTGTGACAGGGTTATGCTACCATTTAAAAGATTTTGGTCAGTAAGATAGGGTAAAAACAGTACTACATGCATAGTATTATTACAATTATAAATAATTACAAATACATATATTATGCAGATATAAAAATGATAAATTACATAATATAAAATATTATTACAATTTAAAATAATTATATAAACATAATTTATTTCCTGTTATGTCAAAGCTGTATTTTCAGCATCATTACTCCAGTCTTCAGAAATCAGTCTAATATGCTGATTTGATGCCCAGGAAACATTTCTTATTATAATCAATGTTAAAAACAGTTGCTTAATATTTTTGTGGAAACCATTTTACTTTTTTTTTTTTTTTAAGTTTTTTTTAAGTTTTTTTTTTATATATAAGTTCAAAAGAACAGAATTTATTTGATATAGAATCTTTTTTTGTAACATTATAAATGTCTTTACTATATCCTTGCTAAATATTTACTTTGGAAACAATTTGAAGTTGTCCAAATGAAGCTCTTAGCAGTGCATATTACCAATCAAAAATTAAGTTTTGATATATTTATGCCAGGAAACCTGCAAAATGTCTTCATGGAACATGATCTTAATATCCTAATGATTTTTGGCATAAAAGAAAAATCTATAATTTTGACCCATACAATAATACATTTTTGGCTATTGTTACAAATAGACTGGTTTTGTAGTCCAGGGTCACATATGTCTGATTTTAGATTTTCACCACCTACAGATATCACATAAAACAAGTGAAATGTGGTTGGTCTCTCTTATATGTTAGTTAGTTTCTTCCTCTTAATGTTGGTGATAGTAAAATACAAAATTCTAGAAATATGGCAGCAATAACAATGCAGTTGTCAAAGGGCGGCTCAAGGATGTTTACTGTAACTCTAGAGCTGTAAAACAGAAAAGGCTGTGCTAGCATGCAGAAGACATGTTACATAAGAACCAGCAACTGTTCATGATGTGAAGAAACACGATGAGAAAGCGATGCGATCATTGTGTGCCGATGAGAAAATAATCCGCTCTGAGAAATGTGAAACCTTATCACATTTCACACATAGAATATCAGACACTGAGGGAGAGAAAGAGGGATTCTGGGATAGTTCAGAAACTCATTTCCCACTTCAAAAATCACACCAAAATAGAAACTTTTCTTCCTCTTATCTGCTCATCTGCAATGTAAATGAGCTCTGATGAATAATGAAGAGGTGTCTGTGGCCCGTGTGACTGTCATAGATTAAAGCTTATTAAGACACATCTACAGCTGTCACCTCCTGCACTGCGTCCCCCGTGATCTCAACTACAAACCTGTAAATAAATCTCCAGCTGCCAGGCTGACAGATAGAGAACACTCTAATGAGATGAGTGCCTTCAGCTCTCCGGTACTTAAAATTGTCAGTTTTGCATCACTACTGGCACCAAACAGAATTGCAAAAATATTGACTGTTATCAGTCAAGTTTTCAACATTCCCCTGACTTCATATCAGGTGCGTTTACTCTGAGCAGGCAAGGGAGGCAATGCCTCATCAAATATTGGATAAGAATTTTTTTTTTCAAAAGTGTATAAATTACTCGCTTTTCTAAAGAAGCATTGTCTCTCGTCTCCTCTGAGCCCATTGAGGTATAACAGACAACCTAAAGCGTGCCATGGGTTTGGTGGGGGGCAACTGAGAATTAATGGGAGAAAGTCACATGAGAGGAGGCAGTGCCTTCATCACAATATGTCTGAAGTCATGTGATAAGTCTCGCCTTTTGTGTTCATGCACATTCCACGTTTGTGAATCAGTCTGAATAAACAATAGGCGTTAATAGTAAGAAAAGTAAGTAAACAACTCACACTTACATATAACTGCTTTGTTACATCAAAATGAGTCTTGAAATGGCATGAAAACATGATCTGTGGTTTTTAAGTGAGTAATCAGCTTTGCGAAATTTAAAGTAAATGTCTGCGTCTGTGACCAGTATTTACCTAGCTTTGATGACTGATGATCCGAAAAATTTAAAAAAAGTTAAAAGTTAACTATTAAAAAGAATAGCTGAACATGAGTTCACAAATAAAATGTTGTTTAAATTGTTGCTGCCTTGAGTTGTTATTTTAGAATAATTGTAAAATGCTTAAAAACACTAACTTGATGAGATTCATACTTTAGCTTTAATACTGAATAAAAATATTGATGAAATTGTTAATGTAAAATGATAAAATAGATTTTTTTTTCTTCCCTCATAGTAGTAATGTAATGTTTATTTAACCAAGAAAATGTGACTAGGACATGAACATTACATTTGATTTAAAATAAATAAATAAATAAAAACTGAAAACAAAAAACTCATTGCAGAACACCACCGCACACTGCTGCTTCATATATGATATGTATGCAGTAATGTGTCAGTAATAATATATATTTAATAATGCTTGTACAATTGATATCAAGGAAATTGCAAAGACAAAAGAAAATATCACCTTATGCAATTGAAATTAAAATATTTATTAGTTTAAAAACGTGATTACAAATAATTATAAAAAACAGATATTTTACTTTAAATTGCCATATTTTACTTATAAATTAATATATTCACGTATAACTTATTTTTAAACTTGTAACTTAATTTAAATGTGCATCATTTAATTTTAATTATTATTTATAATACATCTTATTTTTACTTGTCCTCCCGTTCAAAAATAATACATTTTTAGTGTCAGTAATGCATGTACAATGGAAATCAAGGTATTGCAAATACAGTAGATGCTGTCCATAAAGCTTCATATTGCCACCTAGTGGTCGATCAGATTAACTCTGTATTTCAGCTATAATGAATTAGAGAATCCATGAGCCCGGAGCATCATGTGCTTAATCAGCAAATGCCTCCCAGGTTTATATTTTAATCAAAGCAGTTTTAAAACTGATTTTGTTGATTCCTCAGGCATAAAATATCAGAAAACTGTCCAGCAGAAATGTGAAATTCATGTCAGTGTTGCTAGCTGCCCAGACCTTTTTATCAGCACGCAGGAGCACAAAGAAGGCTGGAAGCTAGAACCAGTGTCACAAATTTCACTTTTTTCATCCTTGATGGTCTCACACAAATCTCTGTTTCCTCCTTGAGAGTTTTAATCTCAATTATATTTCGGTTGATTGACTTAAGACGTGCATTTGAATGCAGGGGATGTTTTCACATGGCTAAGAGGACTGGATTGGAAATTTTGGATTATGCAATCCAAATTTATTACAATATTTATTACTTTATTAAAAATAATAATTTTACTTAAAGTGACATATTATTAACAAAAAAGTAGTTGGCATATTTTACTTTATATTATTTTTAATAGGTCTTTGACACTGTTGTTAGAATCTGCCAGCTCTCAAGACGCTAAACATCTCCAGCTTTCAGCTGAGGAATGAATATCTTCTGTTTATTGTCTTAGCCAGGAGTTTTGGCTTGTATCCATGCCTCTTTCCAAAACTGCACTCTTGTTTGTGCATTGCTCTGTTCCTGCAGAACATGCCAGCGCTGCACATCTCTGACCCTGCCAGCCTAATAACTGATTATGTGGAAGGGATTGAATAATAACTAAAGCACGCTTTGAGTGTGTGTGCACTGGTTTTTAGGACCCTTGGCAATGTGCATGGAAAATCGTAACCTCAGTGTGACACAGCAAAGCGGTTTTTGCCAAGCTAAATAGCAGCTCAATCGTGTCATTGGCCATGGCTGAAGCGAAGGGATTTGATTGGCCAGTTCTGTATGATGGGCTCATATAAGCACTCTGACTGGAGGAAAATATGACATATCACAGGTCACAGGACAGTCTGCAAACAGATATCCAGCAACATTTTTTTTTTTGCAATGTTACAGAATCGTTATGCCAGTCTGACCTCTAATGAATCATCTGTATGTTTGCAATAATTGCTATTAAATTTCATATTTTTGTTGTTAATTGTTGTCATTAACTGATGCAAACTCATTGATCTTTACAGTCAAAAACCTGTTGTTTGCATTCAAAATGAACCTGATCTTTTTGATTTGTATTATCAAGATTCAAGTTGCCCCACTATTTTTTCTTCCATTCATCCGCCACTTCTTTCTGTTTGTCGAAATGCAGATATGAGGCAGAGAATGCATTCTTCTCCAATCTAAACCTGTCTGACTTTAACATCATCGACACTCTTGGCGTTGGAGGATTTGGACGTGTTGAGCTGGTAACGGAACGTTGTGTTTTCAGTGCATTGTTTTTGTTATGTAGGTGTGTGTATTTTTCTGCAAATCATGATGTCAGTATGGATTTCAGATCATATTGTGTATTTCAATAGTAGTTATGTTATAGACATTTTAAACAAAAAGTTTAAGTAATAGTTTTAACTCACCTTGTTTTGTTCTCAGGTGCAGCTCAAGAGCGATGAGATGAAGACATTTGCGATGAAGATCCTTAAGAAGCGCCACATTGTGGACACGAGGCAGCAGGAGCACATCCGCTCGGAGAAGCTGATCATGCAGGAGGCGCATTCAGATTTTATAGTCAGGTACTCCAGTGATGAGCACCTACTACTACACTGCCATTCCAAATAAAAAGTTTTATTTATTTATTTTTATTAGTTTCTTCTGCTCATCAAAGCTATATTTATTTGATCAAAAATTCAGAAAAAAAACTGTATATTGTGAAATATTAATGCAATTTAAAATAATTGTTTTCTATCTGAATATATTTTAAAATATAATTTATTCCTGTAATGCAAAACTGAATTTTCAGCATCATTACTCCAGTGTTCAGTGTCACATGATCCTTCAGAAATCATTCTAATATGCTGTTTTATTCTAAAATAGAAATCTGTTGTAACAATATAAACTACCCTTCTTTTTTTTTGAAAGAAAGTAATACTTTTATTTACTTTTACTGATGTGTCAAATTGAAAAAAAAAAAAGTGATAGCAAAGACTATATTTTTAGAAAATATTTCTATTTTTAAAAAATAAATCCTTTTAACTTATTATTCATCAAAGAATCTTGAAAAAAAGAATCACAGGTCCAAAAAAACAACAAAAAAACAACAACAATGTTTTCAATATTGATAATAAAAGTAATAAATAAGCATATCACAATTATGTCTAAAGGATCATGTGACACTAAAGACTGAAGTAATGGCTGATGAAAATTCAGCTTTGCATTACAGAAATAAATTAATTTTTAAAATATATTAAAATAGAAAACTATTATTGTAAACTGTAATATTTCACAATATGACTATTTTTCTGGATTTTTGATCAAATAAATGCAGCCTTGAAGAGCATAAGAGAATTCTTTAAAAAACAATAAAAATATTACTGATCCCAAACTTTCAAACTGCAGTGTACATTACACTTCAGATTTATATCCAGTATTATTTTAATATTATACTGTTATATAGTAATATACTATATATCGTTCACAAGATCATTATATAACTATATATCGATATAGTTCATATTTTCATGTTTTTTTCTGTTTTTTTAAATGTATATTTAGTTTTGAAGTTTGTAGTTTTAGTTTATTTTTGTTATTTCAGTACTTTACATGAAATTTTTGAATGTTGCCATGACAACTAGCTGAAATAATGTAAGTTTTTAAAAATGTAAATATTTTATTTTCTAAGTAATTAAATTTTTTATGGTTTAATTTTAGTTTTAACAACCCTGTTTGTCCCTTCGGTCTTGTTTGCGTCTTCAGTCACTTTTGACCAAAAACTAAGTTTAACATTTCAAATTTTAATGATTTTATTCATTTATTTATTTTTGCTTTGTCAGAATGAGATGACACTTGGTGACTCTTGTCACATTAGCTATGAGAACACACACACAAATCATGGACGTGACTCAGATATGTTGGAAAAATTGTAAAAAATTACTGACATACGAAATGAATGGGAAATGCAAAGAAATACAAAAAAAAAAAACCTACATTTTTATAGTATCATAAAATCTTCCTAGAATTCTAAATAATAATCAAAAATATTATAATATTATATAAAATAAAAAATAATAATATAATAAAAATTATATTACCTTGATCCCCCCCTCTTGCTTTCTTAGGCTCTATAGGACGTTTAAGGACAGTAAATACCTCTATATGCTGATGGAGGCGTGTTTAGGTGGAGAACTGTGGACTATTCTCAGAGACAGGTGAGACCCTCCAATTCACTCTCGATCAGTGTTTTCTTCGTACAGTTGCTGTCTGAATTTCACAACAGTCCTGTTTTGTTCCTAATCACAGGGGCAACTTTGATGATTCAACTACACGCTTTTACACGGCATGTGTGGTGGAGGCGTTCGCTTACCTGCATTCCAAAGGCATCATATACAGAGACCTCAAACCAGAGAACCTGATACTAGACCACAGAGGCTATGCCAAATTGGTGAGAACAGGACACCCAGTACTTGTTCTCTACTAGTTTCAGGAGGATAATAAAAACAATAATAACCTGCAGTCATCTAGATTTTAGAACACTGTGGTTTATGTTCAGTAACTCAAAAAGTATTTGTGACCCTGGACCACAAGACATCATAAGTAGCATGGGTATATTTATAGCAACTGCCAACAATACACTGTATGGGTTAAAATTTAATTTTTCTTTTATGCCAAATATCATTAGGATATTAAGTAAAGATCATGTTTTTAATGAAGATATTTTGTAAATTTCCTAATGTAAATATATCAAAACTTAATTTTTGATTAGTAATATGCATTGCTAAGAACTTCATTTGGACAACTTTAAAGGTGATTTTCTCAATATTTCGATTTTTTTCTGCACTCTCAGTTTCCAGGTTTTCAAATCGGCCAAATATTGTCTTATCCTAACAAACCATACATCAATAGAAAGCTTATTTATTCAGCTTTCAGGTGATGCATAATCTCTATGACTGTTTTTGTGGTCCTGGGTCACATCTGGAGACTAAATCTACAGTTAATGCACTTATTACATTAGATAAAATATCATTTTTTTTTTTAACAAAAAGATAGCGCTTTCACAAAAATAAGTTTGTTTGGTTGTAAACTAAACAAATAAAGACAATTAAAGGCAGACATTCATTCAAGTGGAGTTCACTATGCAGTCTGAACACAAAATGTTCCATGAAAATTTGTAGGTAACCATTTGTAGGTGTTTTTTAATTTTTATTAGACAGAGTAGGGGGCATATCAAAAAAATATTGTGATGGATGGTCTTCTTCTGTACACCCTTTGGTCCTCTTAAAGGTGTATTTCTCACAAAAATCATTTACTCACCCTCATGTCATTCCAAAGTCTTTTTTTTAACATAAAAGATATTTTGAGAAATGTTAGAATTATTCAAAACAGTATATAATATAAGGGTGAGTAAATAATGATTTTCATTTATGGATGGACTGTCCCGTTGAAGAAGTCAGATTTTGCTTATGTCGAAGGAGACTCAAGCATGAAAATTAAAATGTCTTGTGTAAATCTTTTAAAGGTGGATTTTGGCTTTGCTAAGAAGATCGGCTTTGGGAAGAAGACGTGGACATTCTGTGGTACACCAGAGTATGTGGCTCCAGAGATCATCTTAAATAAAGGTCACGACATCTCCGCAGATTACTGGTCCCTCGGCATCCTCATGTACGAGCTGTTGACCGGCAGGTGAGACACAGGACTTCACATGTTTGAAAACACTTTTTCAGACAGATTAAATATTAAAATATCAGAATTTTTCATTTATACAGCACATGACATGGTTTTCAAATCATTTTTTTTTACTCTTTATCTTTCAGTCCTCCTTTTTCAGGCCCGGATCCAATGAAAACATACAACATCATTCTTAGAGGCATCGACATGATAGAATTCCCCAAAAAAATTACCAAAAATGCTGCCAATCTTATCAAAAAGCTATGCAGGTATGTCCATCACTATAAAACACATTGGCTCTTTCTTAGTGGTTCTTACTAAAGCAATTTCTTTTTGTTTGTTTTTCTCAGAGACACACCATCTGAAAGACTAGGAAACTTGAAAAACGGTGTCAAAGACATCCAAAAGCACAAGTGAGTTTGACATTCGCTTTAAAACATGCAAAATAACCTGATATAGTTTTATTAATCATCTCACATCATGAATGTGTTTGCAGATGGTTTGAAGGGTTTAACTGGGATGGATTGAGGAAGGGGACACTGACGCCCCCTATCATCCCTAATGTAAGTGCTTACACTCATGCATGATGTTTGGCTAGAAACATACTCTGTGCAAGTACTGTAAATGGTCACAAAAACTGTTAATGGCCTAAATGCGCTCTGTCTCTATGACATTATACAGCTCAGAAAATCAAAACAGCTTGATAATTGAGAGAGTTTAGGTTAGTTTGGTTGTGACACACTGCGAAGACACATTTAATAGCCAAACACCATTTAAAAGTAAATTTTGCATCCCGTGTCCCCTTTAATTGAATGTTTTAATTCAGCTAGTTATAACTATACTTTAGCAAACTTGCCTTTCTCTCTATAAAACATTGCTTTAAAAAACCACACACACTAATAAACATAAGAAGACACATGTTTGAATATTGTGTTGTGTGTACATTACTTAACAGTTTGGAGTATTTTTTTTTTCTTAAAATAAATTAATACTTTCATCTAGCAGGGATGCATTAAATTGTTAAAAAAAACAAAGAAAAGATGTTACAAAAGATTTATATTTCAAATAAAAAAAATTTAAAAAGAGATTCCTGATTTCTAAAGGATCATGTGACAAAAGATTGAAGTAATGATGCTGAAAATTCATGTTTGTCATCACAGAAATAAATGACATTTTAAAATATATTAATATAGAAAACAATTATATTTTAAACATTTTAACTTTTTGTATTTTTAATTTTAAAAAATGCAGCCTTGGTGAGCATAAGAGACGTTGTAAAACATTTGCTAACAGGTTTTCTCTCTTTTTTTTTTTTTTTTTTTTTTGTTTGTGTGTGTGCACATGTAGGTAACATCATCCACGGACACCAGTAACTTTGACAGCTTTCCAGAGGACAATGAAGACCCACCACCTGATGATAACTCAGGCTGGGACACAGACTTTTAAACAGGCCTAAATACACACGTGCACACATACACAACACTGCTCACATGGGACGTCTGCCTGGGATAGACATGCTGCACTACTGGATGGACTGAAGGAGAAGAGGTGGATGAAATGAAGTGACTCTAAAAGGACTGTCGAGACCCGGAGACAAAACGTGAATCTCTTGCGTGAGCACGTGTCTGTGTGCGCGTTCACCTTTGACCCGTAATAACCACCTTTACTGTGAGTTGACTGAGGAGACAGTCCATTTAGGGAAAAGCTTGTGACCTCAGTGATTTGCTCTTCTCCCTGATTGGCTGCGAACTCTTCATTCATCGTTCCGTGTGCAGACTACTCAAAAGAAGACCACACTGTATGTCGCAGGAGTCCAGACAGACCTGAATGTTGCTCCTAAAGTAATACTCATTCGTTATAGCACATGTACATAATAATAGCATAGCATCACTACCCTGAAAAACTTGCGCAAACGCTGGCGTTCCTGACATGTATCGGTTTATCTGTCACGTGCATCATAATACATCAATCGTAAGACTCGGTTTCTCACAAAGACACCATAGACGCATCTTCTCGCCTCTCTTCGCTGTTAATTTATTGTCCTGGTGGACGGCCGTTACGGTTTATGATATTCTGAGCCCAGCGCTGGTCTTCTTAAACTTTATCCCATGAAATGATGTGCCTCAAATTCATAGCTCCATTAATAGTGTACTGTATTTATTGTCTCAGATTTATAAGAATTAGGAGATAAGTACTGATCACTGTGAACGGCCGGATTAAAACAGGAGTGTCATTCAAACAGGATTGGTTTGCCTTTTATGGCCATTTCTTAAACCCGACTAATCAAATGCAGGAAGAACATAATCCTGATTTCTCCAGAGATTCAGCCGTATCAGATCATGAACAGTATTAGTGCCTTAAATCAACGGCATTCTGCGACGCTCCTCATGCTGCATGTCAGAATACGATCCCTTCAGCCTGCTGCTGTCCATCAGACGCTCTCTGTCTAGGTTTTTTTTTTTTTTTTACACAATAAAGCAACTGTTTTAGACACTCCCTGTGTCCTCACATGATCTTCCACTGTCTTTTGTGCAGCTGAAATATTCTAAATGTGAATTGTTTTTTTTTTAATTGCAAAATGGAAATTCTGTCCTGTTTATTCACCCTTGTGATGTTAAACTTGTACGAAGCTCCAAACTGACAAAATAGTATCATAATATCCACACTGACCAAACCAACGCAGTACAATTTAAGATGTTATTGATAGAACATTGAGGAAAAATTATATGTACACACATTTATAAACACATACACTACCAGACAAAAGTTTTTAAACAGTAAGACTGTTAATGTTTTTTTAAGTCTCTCTTTGATCCAAAATACATAAAAAGCAGTAATAATGTGAAATCTATTTCAGTATATTTTTATATGTAATTTATTTCTGTGATCAAAGCTAAATTTACAGCATCATTACTCCAGTCTTCAGTGTCACATGATCCTTAAAAAATCATTCTAATATTCTGATTTTCTGTTCATGAAACATTTTTTCTTATTATAACAATTATAGCAAGGGCACCCTAAATTGATCAAAATTGATGATAAAGACATTTATAATGTTACAAAAGATTTCTATTTCAGATAAATGCTGTTCTTCTGAACTTTCTATTCATCAAAGAAACCTGGAAAAAAAAAATTCTACTCATCTGTTTTCAGCATAATAAAAACAATAAATATTAAAAATCCAGCTTTGATATCACAGGAATAAACTACATTTAAAAAAATATTAAAATAGAAAGCAGTTATTTTAAATCGTAAAAATATTTGATAATTTCACAGTTTTGCTCTACTTTGGATTAAATAAATGCAGGCTTGGTGAGCAGAAGAGAATTCTTAAAAAAACATCAAAAATCTTTTGACTGGTAGTGTATATAAAATTTATTATATTTTAAGTAATTTATTTCTGCAATGAAAGCCATTGCTCCAGTCTTCAGTGCTACATGATTTATTATTTATATATATATTTGTAAATATATAAATTATATATGTATATATATATATATATATATTTGAAGCTTGACTGCACCTTGTCATTTTTATATAGAAAAAGCATGATCGTGACATTCTACAAAAATGAATATATTTCACTTCAAAATCAAAAGAATAAATATAAGAAATTAAATTCTGCAAAAAGAAAGTCAAGCCTTCCTTTAGCACCATTATTACTATTATTTAGATTTTTTTGTTGTTGTTTTAAGTTTAAGATTTTAAATGTAAGATTTTTAATGTTTTTTTTAAATTCTCTTATGCTCACCAAAGCCACATTTGTTTGATTTAAAATGCAGTAGAACAGTAGTACTGAGAAATATTACAATTTAAAGTAAATTACTGTTTTAATATACTATACAATTTACTCATTTATACATGCGTAACATATGAACCGATTAGGTGGAACCTTCTTTTTTATTATTATTAACAGTGCTGAACAGTTCTACTTAATATATTTGTGAATACAGTGACAGTAAACCTATTTATAATGTTACAAAATATTTATTTTTCAAATAAATGCTGTTCTTTTCCACTCTGCATTTATTAAAGAATGCTGAAAAAAAATATCAGTTTCCAAAAAAATCTTAAGCCGCAAAAACAGTTTTCAACTTTGATAATAATAATGCCCATCATTAATAATTAAGCTGCAAATCAGCATATTAGAATGATTTCTGAAGGATCATGTGACACTGAACTGGAGTAATGATGCTAAAAAATCTGCTTTGCATCACAAGAATAAATTACATTTTAAAATATATTCAAATAGAAAACATTTTTAAATTGTAATGTTTAGCAATATTACCGTTTTTACTGTAAGAAATATCGTAATAAAATGGTTTGTATTTAAATACACATAGGCAGAACATCAAATACTATGACGTAGTTACAATTTAAATAATTAAATATTTATTGCATTACATTAATGTGAATTGTTTAGGGAAATAGCAGAAGATATATGGTTTGAAATGTCCCAAATGCTTCATATACTAAAATATATATTTTTTAAATGTCTTTTTGGAATGAAATATGACCAAAACATGTTCTTGTCAAGTTCCTTCAGACCTACAAATTTCCTCTACTCTCCTCTCGAAACACTTCCTTGATAAGAAAACACGGGTAGACCCTCAAAACTGATTATTTACCGCAATTAAATTACAATTGGTCTGGCATCACCAGAGGATATGATGATAATGATGATGATGATCTGCTATTTTCACACGGAAAAGGCCATATAGGCTAGATCTGCTTACCCTAGAGAAATTAGTTTTCCCAGACACTGAAATTAGAAATTAGTTTCACGGTAAGTTCACTGCGCAGTCAGGCAGAGACATTCAGCCTCAAAGCAGAAATAACATCACAGATTCATTTGTTCCATCATTAATGGATCTGCATATAAATATGCTTACGGAAACTAACAACAACAACAAAGTTGAATGCCGAGTGCCTCTACTAAAAATTATGTGGATAAAATAGAGAAGAAATATTTAAATATTCTAAACCTTAATTCTGTATTAATTAAACACTCATTTTAATCTTTTTTTTTAAATAACGCCTCATGATCTGTAGGGGGCAGCAATTCACCATTTAATTTCGCACAAAGCGCAAGCAAAACCAAAGATTCATGTGAATGAAGAGCACTAACGGTGTCTACACGTTCAGTCAATGTCAGCTCTATGAAACTATGAAAAAGACTGAATTGAATAGAGTTACACATTGTGTTGCTGTTTTAATATAGCCTATCTGCAATATCTAATCGCTCAAGGAAGAAATTGTTAAAACTAAAGTGATTTCATAAAAATACAGCAGAAAAAAAAATAAGCATGGTTAGGTGTTTTTACAATGTATGCAAAAGCAAAATCTGTTTAGCAAATATAAGGAGTCTACAATTAGGTCAATGTAGTTTTTTTTCCTCCACTCGCATTTCAGACTTGTAGTCTGAAACTATTATCATAACTAATGTACCTAAAGTAGACAAAAAGCGCAGTGAATCCTAAACTCTGTTAAACTCTGTATTTTTAATCCATTTCACCTCAGTGAAGAGGAAGATCTGTTTTCATTGCAGTAAGTTAAATAAACGCGTGAAACATTAACGTGCATATTATTTTTATGTGCTGACAGAAAAATGATAAGGTTCATTCTCTAGAGCTAGTTAACAGAGGTCTGCTGACAGGTACCGTCGTGTATAATGATATCCCTTAAATTCCACTTTAAGCACTTTAAGTTGTCAGTCTGTTTCTGAGGGGGCGCGACGGTAATTACGCACAACTATTGCGAAACACGTAACCTTGGATCACTATTATAACAAGGGCGTGGCTTGTGAATATTCATGAGGTTACGCAATAGAACTGTAGTACGCGGCGCCGGCAGGGCTTCATTAATATTCATGAGCCGGGGATGCTGCGCGCCTCAGCAGAAGTGTTCCGATCGCCTGCGCAGACGTAAGTTCTCATTCAAGCAGCACGTCTGCGCAGGCGATGAGAGGGGCGGTGGAGAGCGTGTTTGATGCACTCGTACAGTCATTTAAAAGGGGCGGGAATATACAAACAGTCCCGCATGTATAAAACTCTTGGAGACACATGAAGTGCCGTGGAGTTTGGACATTATGCGTGACATACTGACAGAGAAGAACATGAGGAACATGCTCTCGCTACTCACCGTTGTGACTGTTTATCTCGCGGTTTGGGGAGGAATCACTGCGGATGCTCAAGTTGGACCTGTGTTACGGAACTCCATCAGGCATCTGCCCGCAGCATCCAGTCCGAGTGACGCGGTGAGCGCAAGCCCGCGCGTAACCGGCACCGCAGACAGCCACGCTCCGGCGGTACGTGCGCACAGGATGCTGAAACGCACAGAGGATTTAAAAGGACTCAGATTATTTTAAGTACATATATGTGCTTTAAAGGAGCCATTTAAATAAGTTTATTGTGATTATTTACTCTTCCACAGTCGCCGCACTGCGCCGCCGATGATGAGTGCAAACTCGGTGAGTTTTGTAATGGCTCTCGGGGAGTTTGTCTGTCTTGCCGCAGGCGGAGGAAGCGCTGCGCTCGGGACGGGATGTGCTGCGCTGGAAATCGATGCATCAATGGTACAAATCAGAGATCCTCTTATGTTTTCACTAGTTTGTCTAGTTATAGTTTGTATGAAGGCTAATTTTCCCATTCGTGTCTCTCTCTCAGGTGTATGTCAACCTGCTGATACAGATGCTGTCGGTGCGGTAGATGCCGCTCAACCGGTTGGCAACACGGATGAGCCTAGTTTGACTGTAACACGTGGGCAGAACTCCACACTTCCTAAAAGAACCACAAGCCTATCAAAACCACAGCAGTCACTCAAAGGTGTCAAATCTTCCTTTCTCCTTCTGATTTCACCTCTTCTTGATTGCCCATTTCTTGTTTTCATCATCTCTTATTGTCTTTCCTCCTTTCTTTCTCTTGTCATCTCTATTCTTCTATTAATCTTCTTCTTGTCTTGTCTCTTCTCCCGTCTTCGTTTCTCTTCTTTTCTCATCTCTTCTCCGTTATTTTTCTTGTTTCTTCTCTTCTAGTTCTCCATATTGATCTGGCTTATTTCAAATCGTGTCTGATCTGATCTTTCTTTTGTCTTTCGGTTTCTTTTCTCATCTTAGCTCATTTCTTCTCAGACTTCATCTTGTCTCTTTTCCAAAATAAAACCCTTAATTGTGACCCTGGTCCACAAAACCAGTCATAAGGGTCAGTTTTTCGAAATTGAGATTTATACATCAATGTAAAGCTTGTTGGTTAAGCTTTCAGATGACTTGACAATCTGGAATCTGTATTCTGGAATCAATATTGAGAAAATCAGCCTTAAGTTGTCCAAATGAATGCATAGTACTAATCAAAAGTTTTGACATTTACGGTAGGAAATACCGTACAAAATATCTTCATGGAACATGATTTTTACTTTAATATCCTCATGATTTTTGGCATAAAAAAAAAAAAAATTGAGAATTTTAACCCATACAGTGGGTTACAGTTGGCTATTGCTACAAATACACCTGTGCTACTTATGACTTGTTTTGTGGTCCATGGTCAGGGTCTCGTCTAGTCTCGTCTGATTTCAAAACGTCCAGTTCTTCCAACATGCTTGATATCCCAAATCTGGAGGATGCTGATCTGATTTCTCATGTCTGTCAGGTGGCGAGGGCGAGACGTGTCTCCGGTCTTCCGACTGTTTGGAAGGGCTCTGCTGCGCCCGACACTTCTGGTCACGGATCTGTAAACCCGTGCTGACGGAGGGGCAGGTGTGCACGCGTCACCGGCGGAAAGGAGCTCACAGTCTGGAGATCTTCCAGCGATGCGACTGCGGCTCCGGCCTGACCTGCCGAGGCCAGAGAGAGAAACCCGGAGCAGAAAGCCGAAACCTCCACACCTGCCAACCGCGCTGACCCCGCAGAACCGCTCTATCTCTCACACACACACACACCATGTGCACGCATGCAGAAACACATGCAGCGGCGGCAAAGGAAAACTGACTCCACGGAAGGATGCGCCAATATAAGGACTGATCGTATTTCCTGGACGGATGCAGAGAAACTGCACCGTAGGGATGTTTCTTGTTGTACACTCTGCTATTTAAGACTTTTTTCCCTGGGTCATCACAAAAGGCAGATTGCTTTTGTTTCCCTTTATAAGGAACTTCTTATTCTTCTTGCAGTAAATTACTGTATTGTAAATACGTAGTCAGAAATTGCACTTAACACTGAGCATATGGATCCTGTAAAAGTAGCGTTTTATGATTCAAAAACATCAATATTGTACATTTGCAAGCCATATGATTTAGTTATCAGTACTCTATTTTTATTTTAAGCAAATTGTAAAGATATTTGTGTGATTAAAGTATATAAATGATATGATAACAATAAATGGACTTTTTACGATTTGTACTGCCACAACTGCAATCTAAAGAAACCACTTAGGGAGGCTTTTATAGTCTAATGACATACACTGTTTGCTTTATTCAGCAGGTTATGCTTCTAGCATCATCTAGAACTTCATCGTGACAAAATACGCAATGTATTCTATGTAGCAAAGTCACTTTGGATAAAAACGTTTCCTAAATTAATAAATCTAAACGTTAATGTGAAGAAGTGTCCTAATTCAATGCACAGAGCTGAGGTATAAAACAAAAGCTGTCTATGTTTGCATGATTGTCGACTGCCATTGAAAAGAATTTCAACTTGTAGTCTAGTTTGTAAAAATAACCAGAAAAACAAGATCAAGTGCACTTAAAATGGAAGTCTTTGGACAACCTATGTACACTTTCTGCATAGGCAACCATAAATTTCATTTTAATTTTAATTTTAACTGTGCACTTTTTTTATGTGCTGCATGACAACACATCTTAGTGTATATATATACATATATATGACTTGAAGCATGTGGGCTGAGGTCAGGTGGATGGGATGTGCATTGCTCTTAACATAAAAATCTTCTCTACCACATGTTCCTCATGCAGTTGCCTGCTTTGTGACTCCCTAGCGGAAGCTATCATGGCAAATAAACAAGCTCTGAGTTCTGCTGAAGAGCGGCAATCCTCTGTGTAGCCATATCCCTGTCTGCAGAAAAACACCTGACCACATGAAAGCCTGAATGGGCCCAAACAGCAGGGAAGTACAAAGCCGACAGGAGGATATCAAACAAGAAGAATCCCGAGGAAGTACAAGAGGATCAGCAGCAACAACCTTTGGTGTGTCTGGCTAACTTCTAATTAGTCCTGCAGTCAGGCCTGAATTGCAGGTTAATCATAGAGATATCTGACCCTTTAATTACTTTATTATGTAGCCTGTTTGGCACGCACACAGCATGTATAGAGCAGTATAGAGCGTGTTCAGGATTCACGACGATAAGCAACTTTATTAGTGCCATCTGTAGTTGATGCCATTGATGTTTTGCACCTGATCAATATAGTTGATCGATCTGAAGCTATTCAGGGAGGTATAATCATGACTGAAACACAGTGTACTTAAAGGGATAGTTCACTCAAGTATAACCTTTCTGTCAATATTTACTCACACTTATGTCATTCCAAATTGGCTTTTTGAATAATGTGCTTGCTTTTTTCCACACAGTTCAAATGAACAAGCACTGAAAAACACAGATCATTCTTAACATGACAATTTGTTCATGAATCAGACATAGCTCATTTTCTCATAACAGGGTTCATACAGATACTCTAAGCTGAAATTACAGACTTTTCAAGGACTTTAAACACTACGTTAAGCATTTTCAAGGACTTCAATCAGAGATCTTGCTTATTAAACAATATCTTCTCTTTGAAATTAAATCCACAGTTAATTTTCTTAAGGAATTTGTATTTGTGTAGACAAATTTTCTTTTCTTTTTTCTTTGTTTTGAGATATGCAAAGATCCGATCTATACAAATAATTAGCAAACATGCTCCGAAGTCCTGATCTAAATCAAAGAATTTGTGATACACACTCCAAAGTCCCAAACTGAATCAAATGATTTACAAACCTGCACCAAAGTCTCAATATGAATCAAATGAATCACGATCCCCGATCCAATGTTCCCATGTGAAGCAAAAGATTTGCAAACATGCTCCGAAGTTCCAATCTAACTCAAATAATTTGCGATATGCACTCTGAAATCCCAAATTGAATCAAATTATTTGCGAACCTGCACCGAAGTCTCAATCTGAATCAAATGATCCGTGATCCAAGTTCCGACGTGAAGCTAAATATTCGCGAACCTGCTCCGCAGTTCCAAATCTAAATCAAAAGACTCATGATATGCACTCCAAAGTCCCGATTTGAATCAAAAGACTTGTGATATGCAAAGTTCTGATCTAAATCAAATTATTTGCGATTCGTACTCCAAAGTTCTGATGTGAAGCAAAAGATTCGCAAACCTGCTCCGAAATTCCAATCTAAATCAAATAAGTTGCGATATGCACTCCGAAGTCCCAAACTGAATTAAATGATTCAAAAACCTGCACAAAGTCTCAATCTGAATCAAATGATTCGCGATCCACACTCTAAAGTTCCGATGTGAAGCAAAAGATCTGTGAACCTGCTTTGAAGTTCCAATCTAAATCAAATGATTTGCGATACACACTCCGACGTCCCAAACTGAATCAAATGATTCATGAACCTGCACAAAGTCTCAATCTGAATCAAATGATATGCGATCCACGCTGTAAAGTTCCGATGTGAAGCAAAAGATTCACAAACCTGCTCCAAAGTGCCAATCTAAACCAAATAATTTGCGATACACACTCCGACGTCCCAAACTGAGTCAAATGATCAACGAACCTACACTAAAGTCTCAATCTGAATCAAATGATTCAACTTCTCCAAAGTTCTGATGTGAAGCAAAAGATTTGTGAACCTGCGATCTGAAGTCCCGATTTGAATCAAATTAGTCATGATACGTGACCCAATTGGCGACGCAATGGTTTAACTGATTCGGAGTTTCGAAAAACTCAGTTTCACCCATCACTACGCCCTTTTTTTATTACAAGCAATGTCGAAATTAAAAAATGATTGGTTCTTTTAATTTGATCTGTTTTTTTTTTTTTTTGCTAGTGAATCTTAAAATGAAGTCACAAGTTTGAATCAATCAGAGTGGCTTGGTTCATCTGTTCCTCTTTTCACATCTTCAGCCATGTTTATACAATATTGTCAGTACTACTACTAGCTTAGCTCGCTAGTTTTGTTGTATTCATTTTTTTTTATTACTATTTTTTTTTTTTTATAGTTTAATTGAAATTTTGTGTGAAAAGATATTAAAGATGTATAAAAAAAATTAAACACGTCATAGATACATTGTCTTTAAATAATTCAAGTACTTTTTCCAGTACCTCTTCAAGAATATTGCTATTTTCAAGGGTTTTACAGGCCTTAAATTTCGAAAAAAGTCAAATTCAAGTACTTCAAGGACCTTGTCCGAACCCTGTAATAAACACTTGTGAACCTGCTAGAGAGCTACAACGGATGTCAAGATTAGTAAATAACTTAAATTTTCAGTCTGTTCCTCACACAAGGATATGCTTTCATACGTTTTATGGAGTACTTTTATGTCCATTTTTTTGTTGTCCTTCAGTGCAGTTGCACAGAAAAGAGCAAGTAACTACATTCCTCCAAAGTTTTTCATTTTTCAATGGAAGAAAAAAAAAATTATGAGGGTGATTGAATGATGACAGAATCATTTTTGAGTGAACTGTTAAAGAAACAAATCAGAGAAGAAAAAAAGTATCACTATTAGATTTTGTAACATAATACAACAGCATTCATTCATTTTTAAGTGTGGCATTTGCCAATGTCTTTTTGGGGCTGCTTTTTACAAATCAAATCACAAGATGCTGTTCACATCTCCACAGCAGCTGGCAAATGTCAGAACAAGACTCTTCATTAGCAGGATCATAAAAAAGTGAATTTTCCACTCCTTCATGCTCTTACGGTTAAACGTAACCTTTCTCTCCATCCCTTGACCCTGCTGTCTCTCTCCTCCAGTCTGTCTCTCTCTCTCTGGTGACAGACACTGTGGCTGAAAATTACAGACAGGGAGATCTGTTTAATGATGTCAGGCGTCACAGATTCGAGGGCTCACGAAAACTAACTATTTTAACTGTGCGCATGGAGACTAGAGGAGAAGGCAGCCTCCACACACACACACACACACACACACACACAAATCATGTCCACTCTCACAATGTGTAGTTTTGGTTTTCAGAGCTGTTCTTCTGAGTAACTGTCAAAGTTACTCACCTCCTATCTCAGCCAAATGAGCAAATTACTCAGAAACAAGTCCAAACAAAACCGCAGAAGAGCATTCAGTTACACTGCAGTACAGCTTGCCAACTGTGTGTGAACGTGAACATCTTTGTGTGCAATACATATTTTTACTGTTTGGATACACTCCGTTCACACAAAAATTGTTAATCCATTATTTATTCACCACCATGTTGTTCCAAACCCACTGATTTATTTTTATTTTCATTATTTCCAGAAACACAGGAAAAAAGATATCCAGTTTTATTTATTCATTTATTTAATGCAGTGTAGTGCAGTTTTGTTTTAAAAATTGTTTTTAAATAATAAATTATTATTAAAAAATATTTAAATAAATATTAATAGCATGAAGATAAAACATTACAAATAAAATTCTATATGACATATAATTAAAATAGATCTAAAATTAATACGTGTAATTAAATGTGTCCCTGGACCACAAAATCAGCCATTGGGGTCCATTTTTTGACAGGACAATAGAAAAATATTTGAAAATCTGGAATCTGAGGGTGCAATAAATAAATAAAGAAATAAAAATTCAGAAAATCGCCTTTAACGTTGTCCAAAATTCTCTGCAATGCATATTACTAATCAAAACATACATTTTGATATATTTACGGTAGGAAATTCACAAAATATCTTCATGGAACATGATCTTTACTTAATATCCTATTGATTTTTGGCATAAAAGAAAAATCGATAACTTCGACCCATACAATGTATTGTTGTCTATACTAAAGAGTGGTTTTGTGGTCCAGGGTCACATATTATTTATTTACTTATTCATTTATTTATATTTAATTAAAGCAAGATGTCATGCAAGTACAGTAAAAGTCTTGTATAAAATTACAGTTTTCTGATGACCTCACACAGCTTTTTAGGCTCAACAACAAACAAATAAATCCAGCACACAACAGCTGAGTCAAGACCGTTATTTTTTTTTAGCTCACAAACAAAACTGGCATTTGAAGAAATCTGTTTTTGCTCAGCGCTGTGCATTTTAAATATTTTCATATGTCATTTAGCAAGTCTAGCGCTTTGTATGAACACAAACACACATGCACACACACACACACAGACGGTGACAGCTTTGTGAGTAATATTTCAGCAGCAGAGGGTTGTGGGGTTTGGGGCAGTCTAGAAACCGTGTTTACGCTGAACCGCTCGTTATTGGGCTGACCACAAACCTCTGCTGGCCACAGGCATGTGTGTGTATGTATGAGTGTGTGTGTGTTTGTGGTGATGGCGTAGAGGGGAGGGATCTGCTCCTAAATACGCCAGTTAAACTCCAGCCCTCCGAAACTGAGCCGAAGCAGAGATCTTGACTGCCAACAGCATCATACTCAACGTCTGCACGACGACAATTATCTCATTCATCTGTGCAGCGCACGTTTTTCGCAAGCGTTGGAGTGCAAAACAGAATTGCATCACCTCTCCGACCGCGAAACATGGGTGGGTTGTTTTTGTCGTCTCCATACAGCGCTGCCGAAATTACAAAGATGATGGTTGATTTCAGAGATAATGTTGCAACAAACTTCTCACATATCTCTGAATAATTGATTCACGGTTGATTTCTTTGGCACAGGTGCACAGCAATTCAATGTTATTGGTTGCAGCACAAAAACAATGTTTGACAGAAGAAGCGAGCCTTGTTCTCGGTGGGAATGTCCGTGTTCATTAGAGACTTCAAAGCAGCTTCTCACCTGGCACAAGTGTGTTTTTACCACGCTTATCTAAACAGTCTCAGAACGGGTGTCATTCTTTACACCCGGCTGATCTGCTTTTAAACAATATGCTCCATTCATCTTTGTGCCGCCGCCTCTGTGACGGTCAGAGGAAAGCGGTTGCGCAAAGACGGAACTGGCATCGCTAATTAAACTCATTTCATTCCGCAGCTAGCTGAGCTAACCTATCAAAACAAACAATTAAAAAGACTTTTGTTATGAGTGAACAATAAACAGCTCAGAGCCTCAGGTATACTCATGAGCAACCTGGGAAAGTACATATTAGTAGAAAACAAATTTTGTCATCAATGGCTTTAGTTTATCTCTGAAACCAAGGAGGTTTGTTCTAGAGTGTGATGCACTGTGTTTATCGTATGTATATCAATCATAATTTAGATTTAAATAAAAGCCTAAATTAAAGGGAAATGAAGATTCTGTCATTAATTACCCTCATGTCATTCCAAACCTGTAAGACCTTTGTTCTTCTTCATGACAAAAATTAAGATATTTTTATTGAAATCTGAGTTTTCAGACCCTGCATAGACAGCAACGCAGCTACCACATTCAAGGCCCAGAAATCTAGTAAGGACATTGTTAAAATAGTCCATGTGACATCAGTGGTTTAACCATTATGTTATGAAACAACAAGAGTATTTCTGTGCGCAAGGAAAACAAAAATAATGACTTTCTACAAATGCCGGCTCCTGCGTCAGCAGCATAACACACACATCTGTGTTACTCTAGTGAATGCGCATTGAAGACTGACACGGAAGATAAGAAATTGCTGAATAAAGTCATTATTTTTGTTTTCTTTGCGCATAAAAAGTATTCTTGTAGCTTCATAACATTACAGTTGAACCACATGATATGGACTATTTTAATGATGTCCTTACTACCTTTCTGGGCCTTGAACATGGTAGTTGCGTTGCTGTTTATGCAAGGACAAAAAGCTCTTGGATTTCATCAACAATATCTTAATTTGTGTTCCGAAGATGAGTGAAGGTCTTATGGGTTTGGAACGGCATGAGGGCGAGTAATTAATGACAGAACATTCATTTTCAGATGAACCATCCCTTTAAATCTTTTTTCGTAACAAGAATTAGTTTAAATTGCTTTATTTACACAGATGCATTTTACTATGCCTTTATGACCTTTTTGGTTACCTGGACTTTCAATGGAGGGACAGAATCCTCTCAGGTGTCATTAAAAACATCTGAATTTGCATTCTGAAGATTAACCAAAGTCTTATGGGTTCGAAATGATATGAGGGTGAAAACATGTTGACAATATCACTCAATGAAATATGGCTAAGTGATACAGTATAAAATATGGGCCCTAATAAGCCATCCAGTAATACCAAAAACACAGTCACAGTGTTTTGTACTATGAATTTCTAGCAAGCACAGCTGACAGTTTTTATAATTAATTTAACAGGACATTTTTACAGTGTAAGAATCGATATACAGGGCAATTGGGATCTTTGACTTTTGATGGCAGTATTCTAGCAGATCCTAGCAAAGTTTAAGACTTCAGAGGAGGCATTACAATTATACCGGGATATATTATCCAGAAGAAACATCTGAAAATTGGTTGACTTTTTCATTTGCACTCCATTTAATGTCATTGCACACAACTGCAATGCTAAAGGATTAGTTCCAGAATAAAAACTTCCTGATAATTTACTCACCCCCATGTCATCCAAGACATTGATGTCTTCTTTGTACAGTCAAAAAGAAATGAAGGCGTTTGAGGAAAACATTTCAGGATTTTTCTCCATATAGTGGACTTCAATGGGGATCAACAGGTTGAAGGTCCAAATTGCAGTTTCAACGCAGCTTCAAAGGGCTTTACACGATCCCAGCCGAGGAATAAGTGTCTTATCTAGCCAAACAATCTGACATTTTCTTAAAAAAATAAATAAAAATGTATACACTTTTTAACCACAAATGCTCGTCTTGCACCAGCTCTATGATGCTCGTTCATGTCTTCATGCATTATGTAATCACATTGGGAAGGGCGAAAATAGGGTTAAAAACTCCATCTTCTTTTCTCCTCCACCTTCAAAAACGTCTAATATCTTTGTTTTACCTTTTTAAAAGGGAAACACTAGGTCGGTGCTTCCGCCTACGTCACACGTTACTATGTAATGCATTGAGTTGAGTTAGTGCAAGATGAGCATTTGTGGTTAAAAAGTATAAAAATTGTTTTTAATTGCTAGACAAGACCCTTATTCTTAGACTGGGATCATGTAGAGCTGTTTGAAGCTGCATTGAAACTGCAATTTGGACTTTCAACCCGTTGGCCACCACTGAAGTCCACTATATATAGAAGAATCCTGGAATGTTTTCCTCAAAAACCTTAATTTCTTTTTGACTGAAGAAAGAATGACATGAACATCTTGGATGACATGGGGGTGAATAAATTATCAAGAAATTTTTATTTTGAAAGTGAACTAATCATTTAATGAGATGTAATTTGTGACGTTTTCTATCCTAAGGGTGTCAGTGTAGCAAGTCATTATTACCCATCATCCCTTGCAACTCACCCTGCACGCTGTGTAGTCGTCATGGTGGAATGTAAGTCTGGTGGGGAGTCTGTGATACAAAACCCTCATGTGGCATCCAGGAGGCAGACAGACAGACACTGGAGCTTGTGCTGGGACGACAGCCGACTGCTGGTTTGATCCATGCTGGCGTCACTGTCTGATGCATCCACACACGCAAACACACTTATTAATTTCTCCTGTCATGTACCATAAAACACAACAACACTCTCTTTTTATGTATACACCTGAATATTAAAACTATGAAGCATCTACCAAAATCTGAAGATTTTGAAATTTACATGACCACAAAAACACACTTTTTTTTTAAAATGTGTGAACACCATTGTATTACATAACAAATAATAAACCAAGGTGTCTTTAAAAAAAAAAAAAGGAGCACTTTCCATGCAAAAGATACTACAAAAACATGTTTTAAATGATAAAACAACAGACTGAAAATGAAAACAAAAAGTATTTCACTTCAGCCAGACTTAAATGTGTGAATGTAATTTTGTTACATAACGAATAGTAAACCAAGAGCCATTTATGTAAAAAGCATGCACTTTCCATGCAAAACACCACAAAATAACACTTATTTAAATGATAAAACAGTAAATATTGTATTAAAAATATAATGCTCATGCTCAATGTGATGACCTTCACCTACAGTATGTGACTTCATATATACATCAACTGGAAATTATTTTGGGATCAGTCATTTAAAAGTTTGATATTTTATCATATTTGGACTTCAATATTTGAGCTGAAGTCTTGTTTCTTTACAACTGAGATCACTGACTTTTGATGGCAGACTCCTTTAATTGTGATATTAAAGGAGAAGTCCACTTGTAACAATTTACAAATAATTTACTCACCCCCTTGTCATCCAAGATGTTTATGTTTTTCAGTCTTCAGTCGTAAAGGAATTAAGTTTTTTTTCGAGGAAAACATTTCAGGATTTTTCTCCATATAATGGACTTGATTGGTGCCCCAATTTTGGTCACTACGTTCCACGTGACCTTTCGACGTGATTCAATAGTATGTAGCGTCGTGAACGTGCATCCCAGAGCTTGTGCTACACAAGCTTTTGTGCTTAAAAAGTATAAACATTTTTATTTTCCAAAAAAAAAAAAAATGACAGATTGTTTTGCTAAATAAGACCCTTCTTCCTCGTCTGGGATCGTTTAGAGCCCTTTGAAGCTGCATTTAAACAACACTTCGGAAGTTTAAAAATCGGGGCACCAATGAAGTCCATTATATGGAGAAAAATCCTGAAATGCTTTCCTCAAAAACCATAATTTTTTCACGACTGAAGACAGAAAGACATGAACATCTTGGATGACAAGGGGGTGAGTAAATTATTTGTGAATTGTTGTTCTGGAAGTGGAGTTCTCCTTTAAGGCATAATCCATGACATTCTGTATCATAATAGTGTAGTCAAATAAAATTATGTTTGGTGTAAGTTTCAAAATAGTTGTTAATGCAGTATTTTTATATATAAAAAAATATATATATATATATAAAAATACTGTTTTAGCATTTAAAGACTAACAAACATGTTTTTTTGTGACATGTTTTTCCTGGAAAACTCTAAAAAGCATTTTGGGAACAGCTGGTTATTTTATTATCCAAAGCAATAAAACTCCAATACTTCAGCGTATATTGAGTGCTCAAATACTTTCTGGAGCCGCTGCATCCATCCTGGATTTATTCCCAGGGTTCTAACATACCCGCTGACCCACCTGCTGTCCTCAGGTGAGTCTGGTGCATTGCCTACGGTTGTGTTGGCCTCTTTATTCCCTGCAACAATCTGCCCATTGTTTACCGAAATAATAAAACAATATTCTGCGTCTGGAGTTGTTGCCAGACAAAACAGAACAAATGAAGAACTCCCGGGGTCCGCCGATGCCAGGCCTGTTGTGAATTAGCACGCTTTCACATTTGTTTCGGCTTGGCCAAGAGCAGGGCAACATTTAGTGTTTTAAGAGCCCATCCCAGCTTTAAAAAAACCCACACAATTCAGCTTAAGTTCACATAGCAGCTCTGTTCCAAAACCTAGTGAGCTGCCCTGCTGTCTGCTGCCTACACGGGCGCAGATGCCGAGGTGTGATGCTAAGCTGAAGTAATGAAGAGATATGCTCAGATGTCGTGATGGGAATATATATACAAATGTAAGACAGGAAACTCCATCCTGATTGAGATAATTCTGTTTTTAGCTGGGGTTTATGATGTAGACTTTGTATTTTGAAATATCTTGATCGGAATGGAATGAATCAAAGAAAGACTGTTTCCTAACCGCAATTTACGTCAATTTCACAACAGTACAAGAATAGATGTGCCAATTTTGAAGATAATGAGCATGTTTTTCTCTCTCTGAGGAAGAATGAGGCAGCAGAAAAAGAAATGTCCCCCAAAAAGGGGGACATGGAGCAAAAAAAAAAAAAAAAGTTTTGTATCTTCTGTTATAATTACTTAAATTGAATTATAAGACATAATTCCTAGCTGGAAAATCCACCTTAAGATGTGTTTTGGAATAAGGTGTTCTTTAGCTTGTCTAATAAATGTTATCTAAACTAAAACTTAAAATTGTTTTTGGCAACTGAAATAAAGCTTGAATAAAATAAAATATAAATATTACATGAAACACATATGTTCAAACGCTCACTGATGCTCCAGAAGGAAAAAAACAATGCATTAAGAGCCGGGGGGTGAAAACTTTTGAACTGAATGGAGATTTTTCTTATTTTGCCTAAATCTCTTTTTTTTTTTCCATTTAGTACTGCCCTTCAGATGTTTCCCAGGAGACAAAAAAAAGTTCAATTTACCTTGACCTTCAAATTCAAGAACTTTTCAGTTTGAATGCATAAATCTCTTAATGCATTGTGCTTCCTTCTGGAGCATCAGTGAGCGTTTGAACCTTCTCTAATAGTTGTGTATGAGTGCTTCAGTTGTCCTCAGTGTGAAAAGATGTATCTCAAAGTCATACAGTCATTGTTGGAAAAAGGTTCAAATACACAAAAATGCTGGAAAACCAAAGAATTTGTGGGACCTGTAAAATATATATGCAATGTATGTAGGTAGACGGCTCACAATGTTTTGGAACAGAGCTTTGGAACTGATTTAAATTACACTGCATTCCTCTGTCTACTCTGATTTTGACATAAAACTTAACATAAATCTGCAATTAGATACATGACGCTGTTGGTTTAAGTGCATCTTTAAATATGCATCATTTTAGCAGTTACAAAAATATGTGAAAAATTCACATACCATCCAAAACTTCATCCAGGCATTTAACTGAGCAAGGAACACATGATTGATTATAATAAAATTCATCTGTCCTCAAATTCCATGTGTCATCAGTGATATAGATTGATACTTGCCAGCAGAAAAGATGCCTTTTGTTTTTCCTAGTAGGTAGATAAGAGAATGCAAAATGAACTGCGAATCCTCTATCCATAATAATACTTTCTTTAGTGAAAACAGTCTCATATGAATCAGGAAAGAAATATGCAAACATCAAGCACCGTTAACAAGCAAAAACGGTCCAAAAAAAAAATTGTGGGTGGATTTTGTAGCGAAAGGACAACAGTGGATGGACTTTCTCACTGGAAGAAGCATTATTATAGATTATGGACTCATATTCTGGCCAGAAGCGGTGGTTTAAAAGTTAAAACATCTTAATAATGGATTTCTTACAAACACACACAGCTTTT
Organism: Labeo rohita; assembly: GCF_022985175.1. Taxonomy (NCBI): domain Eukaryota; kingdom Metazoa; phylum Chordata; class Actinopteri; order Cypriniformes; family Cyprinidae; genus Labeo; species Labeo rohita. Next base: position 28,466,300 of record NC_066881.1, read on the forward strand.
CACCTAACAAGAAATTAATTGAAGGACTGGAGTTAAGTGGATTATTGTAATGTTTTTATCAGCTGCTTGGACTCATTTCTGACGGCACCCATTCACTGCAGAGGATGCATTGATGAGCAAGTGATGCAATGCTAAATTTCTTCAAATCAGCTCTGATGAAGAAACTAACTCATCTAAATCTGTGAAGGCCCGAGTGTGACCGCATAGAAAGCAACCACACACAAAACACCAATCACATGTTCTTCATCATAATCAATTCAATTGATTGTGCACCTACATCACCTAACGGCCTGCCATTTGTTAAGTAATTACAGTGTGGACTGATGAGGTTTAATTAGGAACATTGCACTCTCTCATCACTCATCACATTTAATACCTTCATGACATCATAACGCTCGGCTCCGGCCACAAAATTAGCTGCCTTTTGTTTGGCATGTCTGAGCAGTAAGGAGAATGACAGGCACAAGCCGGCTTTGATCTCCGCGAGGAGCCGATTGGATTACTTTCGCTCATTCAAGGGGTGAAGCGAGAGGTTAAATCAAAGGAGTTTATCTGCTGAGAGGCCATCGCCATCTCATCATGCTGTAAAAACATTTGCTCATTCACACCTGCTTTGGAAATACCTGGCTAACAGCCCTTGTCAGGAGTGATCAGAGACTATTAGAGGCGCCACGAGTTCATATGAGTCTAGAGACACGTTCAAGAGGGCATTTCACTTCAATCATAGCTAGAAGTCATTAAATATGGGTCAGACATTGAGAAAACCCATCAAAAGGAGAGCTTCCTGTCCAAACACTGAGGTATTTGACCAAGAAAACACAGAAATATGACTTCCCAGAAAGTACAGTCAGATGCTTATTCCCAGAACTGGCCTCAAGATGGGACCCAGTAAATAATGCAGAAATGTGGCTGAACTTCCTTTGAGAAAATTCCCAGAGATCCAGGAGCACCAGCTGTTGTCTGGCTGCGTCTTCTAACTGGATGTGATGGGTAAATGTCTAATGCTATGTGGGGGTTGAGGCGGAGGTCTGTGTGTGTCCCTCCGTGTTGAGGTTTTGTTGCCTGTGTGTGTTCTGTCACCCTGGGTGGCTGAATTATATATCTTTCGTGACACGTTAAGTGTGGCCCATACATTTACAGAGCAACAACACACAAATCAGGGCAGGCTAGAACCGTTTGGCCCCAATTTAGGTGCTGTATCAATCCCAAATTCACTTTCTCCCTTCATAATGTCATATGGATTATATTTCCCTCTGTACACTCTTAAAAATAAAGGTTATTTATTGGCATTTGATGTTTTATGAACAATCATCAGAATATTTCCACTGCAAAAAAAGGGTTCTATATAGTGAAAAAAGGTTCTATAAATTATTAAAATGTTCTTCAGATTAAACAAAAATGATTCTTTTAAAAACTTTTCACTGGAAGGTTCTTTGGGGACCCAAAATGGTTCTATGGCATCACTACAGAAAGCTTGAGGAAATATTGAAGAAATTTTTCCGACTATGCACATTAGCATACTAATTTCTCATCATGTTTGATATATAAAAATAATCTGCTGACATGAAGAAATATGAATGTTTAATGTTTACATAAAACCCCAGCAGTGCTTTCAAGCTAAGGTGATATTTAAATAATTCTGCATCTTAGTAATCATGAACATGACATATCAAGCCGTTTCAGGTAGGAGTATACTGCAACGTGGCAAGCTATAAATCATTAAAACGGCATTTTATACAATATTATACGGTATAATTGCTAGCATGTGCAGTTTTTATAACCTAACATAAAGCTATTACATGGATTACTTGTCACACCACAGGACTATTTAAAATGAACTACTGAGGGCATTAAAGAGTGGTTCATATGGGTTTTCGAAAAATATATTTTTCGCAGTTTGTAACTTCAATGTAAACAGGCTGCAAAGTTGTTCATCAAAAAAAGTGCATTATAAATTAAAATATTGTCTCTCAAAAAAAAGTCGTCGCTCTGAATTGCCTTAACGAGTCATCATATTTTCAAATCACCTGCCTGTTACCGATCTATGCCACTAGGTAATACATTAGCATAATTCTGCCTGCTTGCAAAATACAAGAACTCTGACCCACCCACAAACACTTCCGCTAGTTAGTGTTTACATCATGTGCGCTGTCAAAATAATTTTTTTGATGAAAGACGACGATGTGAAGAATGAGTGGTTAAAATTATTTTTTTCCACGATACCACAGCAATACAAGTCGAACCTTTTGTTGTGTGCTTATTTTACCGAGAAATGCTTTTCTAATCTTGCCTTTTATCTTTGTTGGCTTCTAATCTTCTTTATTTGGAATAACAAGCATCTCCAAACCACAACCTGTAAATACGATTGATACGTTATGTGTACGTTTTCAATTGAGTGTAATTTTTTTGTGATGTATACCTAGCACAGCTTTAGGTTTCCAGGTAAACCACAATATTACTGTCTTACCGAAATAGTTCTGATAATTCGCTGTGAACCCACTATTTCCTAAGAATGTGTCGATTAATGTATACTAACATTGTTCTAATTACTTTGTGTAATAATAAAGAATGTAGACATTTTGGTTTACAAACTGTATTGTTTCAGTAGTCATGTTAGCACTCAGCTAACGTATCCACCATTATGGTTTTGTTAAGTGTTCACAGTTTAGCAGCTAAGCTTTAGCTCTGGGCATGATTCGCTTGCATAAATGTTTTTATGTAATTATTTTAGGAACGGACTGGAGCACTGTATTATTCTTTTATGTAAAGGTGCATGCTTTCTCAACAGTAGCCAGGATTGCCAGGTTTTCACAACAAAACCCACCTAATTGCTACTCAAAACTAGCCCTAAACTATCGTGTTTAGCGGGGGTCCGTCGTTAAAAATTGCATTCCGGGGTGTAAAATACACATTATTTTTTGGGGGTTCCTCTGGTAAATTCATATTCCAGGGGCTAAATATGACGTTATTGGGGTTACTGCAACCCGCGGACATCAAAAACAACCCTGGACTTAAAAACCAGATGCCTTTTGAAAACATATAAAAGATATCTTACCAACCCCAAACTTTTGAATGGTAGTGGACGTAAATTAACCACACAAATGTGTATGGGCTTCTCAGACAAAATACGCATTTTAAAAGAATTTACCATTGGTTTTTAATTCTAAAAAAAACACCCCATCTAAGAATGAAGTATATTCAGCCATGAATTTACTAATTTCCACCAGTGAGGCTGTGGTGTTTGGGGTTGTCGTGAAAAGCTCTGTTGATCCCGAGGAACGCTCATGACACGCTGCTGTCCGTGATTACCATACCACAGCAGTGCCATTGTAGATCTTTACTGCAATTTGCATTCCTTCCTGATAAAGTGATGATCACTGGACAGAGAGAAGCTGGCCTCAAAGGAAGTGACCTCAGGGCCTGATGGCATCTCCTGATTAGAGGGAAACTTGCTGCATAATGTTTTAATTCACATCTGTGTGCCCTCTCTTTACACTGCCAATTTCTTTCTTCCTGTTCTCTCGCTCTCTGCATCCTTCCCTCAAGTATCTCCTCAATCCTCCACTTATTCTCTCTCACTGTCCCTCTGTCTACATACTTCAAGCCTGCTTTTTTTAATCTTTCCTCATCCCTCCCTTCCTCTGTTTCTTTATCTCTCGCGCTCTTTCTCTCTTCCCTCACTTTGTAGTGCTCCTGGCATCCTTATCATGAATCGATCATGTCTTTGTGATGAAAGGAACTGCCTTCATTTCCACAGGAATGCACCCCTCTCAGTGTCCATATGGAAACACTTGCCAGACAGATTGGTTCTGTTTTTTGCTCTTCCCTAGAGCATCAGACACGACTGATCATGATGTACATGTCCAGAATAGAATGATATTGGGGGGGGTGAGCGATAAGAAAAGAGAAGACGCTTTAAACAAAATAACGTAAAATAACAGTACACACCCCTGCTGAAGAAAACATCCCAAACCATCGTTTTTCAGCATGCTCATGCTGGTCTGTTGCACGTTTTTAGAATAGTTTTACTAAAAATTAAATTAATACATTTTATCAAAGACTTAAAAAAGACAAATATAAACGATAAACTAGAAAAATATAACCAAACAATAATTTAGGGTACTTATAAATAAAAATGAAAAGACTTTTCTGCTAACTGGTACCTTCCGACTATAATTCAGTCAGGAACAAGACTTGAATAAAGATAAAAATCAAGATGAATGTTTACAGCAGTGCTTTCAAGCCACTGATATATGTAGATATTTAAATTAAAATATATATTTGTATATTTTTAAATTAATAATATTATTAATATTAAAAACATGAAATTTCAAGCGGTTTCAGCAGTATCCAAATGATAAACCAAACCAAAATAAAATAACTAAACAATAATTTGGAGGACTTTTCAAACAGGGAGAACAGATAAGCCAGTTAAAAAGTAGCTATTGGCTAAAACTGAGAGCTATTGTATCAGCAAACTACCTACTTTACTCACACATTGCTAGTCTTGAGGTGAACAATTAATCCAAGTTAATCCACTGAGGGGAAAAAAAAAAAAAAATCGTAAAATTGAATCAAAATCTAAAAAAATTTGAATCCACTCTGGAATGGCGTTCCCTCTCTGATGACGTAATTTTGAACGCTTGTGCAGAATATCCTTAACCACTCCCCTGGAACAGTTTGCTGTGAGCGAGAGATGGCAGGGAGGTGTGCCAAAATAAAACCCCACCCTCTATTCAATATTTTAGTTGGAAATATGTCATTATTTTAGTCGGCAGCAGCCTCCTATTCACATCACATATTCACTCTCTCGTCTTCATCTAACAGAAGGGAAGGAAGATGGCCAAGCTCTAAAAAGGCAGGGGGGGGAAATAAATAAATAAATAAAAGCCTGTGTGATACAATGTAAGCACTTTATTCCAAGCCTTCCCTAGTGAAAAAGTAATAGATTTAATGTGCATTTATTTTATACGAAGTATAGTTCAAGTCTGTTAACATATTTACTGACATATCGCTTGAGACTTCCTAAAACGATATATATAAAATTAACTTTACTTGTGTAAAATGCACATTTCTTAAAGGGGTCATCGGATGCCCATTTTCCACAAGTTGATATGATTCTTTAAGGTCTTAATGAAAAGTCTATAATATACTTTGGTTAAAAATTCTCAATGGTTGTGTAAAACAACACCCTTTTTATCATGTCAAAATCAGCTCTGCAAAAACATCTCATTCTGGTCAAGGCTGCTTTAAATGCAAATGAGCTCTGCTCGCCCCGCCTCTCTCTTCTCTCTGTGGATTGACGAGCCTGTTTACTTTAGCCACATTTAGGCGCATTTAGCTGCTAAACTTGCTAACTAGCACATTATTAGGAAAGGCGATTGCAAAGAAAAACCCTCTATACTCACTTCTGCTGTAAGTGAAGCTGGATCATGAATGATTCGCGCAAACATAGACAGATATATGTAGATCGGGAGACGCATTCCCTTCACAAACAAATGTAATCTACTGCATCTTCAGCGGCTCAGATGTCGGGAGTAAATGATGACCACTATGTTCATTATTACATCCAGCAACACAACACCTCAGTCGCTCAATCGGAGATATTCTTATCTAACTTACATCCCTGAGATTAACAGACGAATAGAAGAGAGAACACCAGTTTTCAAACTACACATCCTCAGCATGATTATAATCAGTTTTGATTTAGTAACAGTTTCATATTGAATCTAAATGAGTAATCTATTAGGCTTTCAAATGCGGCTTTACTGAGCTCAACAGCTCTGGTCCAAGCTGGGATACAAACAAAACGCTAATTGGCTATTTAAAAATTGGGATGGAGCTGCTCGATATGTCAGGCCTGTCTTTCTGTTTCAGTTTAAATGACGTCAACACATTGAATAACACTGTGCGTTTCAAGGCACTTCAGTTGACCTGTAATGTGACAAACTATACTCATGGTTTAGGGCAACTGAACGTATAAATACAGTACACTGAAAAACACCTTGTGACAGATTAGTTAAAGGAGTGGTTCACTTCTAGAACAAAAATGTACAGACAATGAACTCACCGGGTTCGCGTCTTTCTTTCTTCAGACGTAAAGAAATTGTTTTGTTTTTTTTAAAGGAAAACATTTCAGGAATTATCTCCATATAGTGGATTTCTATGGTGCCTGCGAGTTTGAACTTCCAAAATGCAGTTTCAGTGCAGCTTGCATGCATACTCTGTGCAGTGCCGTTCAAGACAGTTAGGGTATGTTGAAAAACTCCTATCTCATTTTCTCCTCCAAATTCAAAATCAATGAACACTGCTGTTTTAACATTTATTTGTAAAGGGCGTTTGACCCTCCTTAGACGTTCACTTTGTCAACAATGGGTCAATATTTCTGCAGCAACGTAGGACAATTTTGACGTTGGAGGAGAAAATGACATGAGTTTTTTGACATATCCTAACTGTACTGAACCAGAATGCACAGAGCACACGCAGAGCTAGATAAGATGAGCATTTGAGACTAAAAAGTATATATATATATATTTTTTTTTTAGAAAATGACCAATCGTTCTGCTGGATAAGACTCTTCTTCTTCGACTGGGATCATTTAGAGCCCTTTGAAGCTGCATTTAAACTGCATTTTGGAAGTGCATAACTCACTGGCACCACAGAAGTCCAATATATTGAGTACAATTCTAAAATGTTTTCCTAAAAAAAAAAATAAATAAATAAATAAACATTATTTCTTTACAACTGACGACAGAAAGACATGAACATCTTGGATGACAACAGGATGAGTATATTATCTGTAAATTTTAGTTCTGGAAGTAAACTACTCCTTTAAAGGTGCAGTAATCAACACTGTTGATATTTGAAATCACCAAAACAAAAACACCCCTACCCAAAAGGATCACACCTCTATCTTAATAACTCCACCCCCAAATTAACATGCTATGTAACACAGGCACCTCCCCATCATGAGTGGACACACCCATTACTGGTGATACGCTAGAAGTCTGTTTGGCGCTTGGTCCAATCAAATTTCAATAGTGTTTCTCAGAAATCACTTTCTGCACCTTTAAATATTATATATATATATATAGACTAATATAAATTTAAGAGTAGCCTAAGTATTTTATGAGGCTACTGTGAAGCACCATAAAGTTTTTCGCATACACTGAAACGGACAGAATAATCTCTGAGTTCAGAGGTGTGAAAGTTGTGGTTTTCTTCTATAATCGTCCAACAGCTGAGCGAACAGAATTCTGATGTGTGGTCACCCGATGTCGTCCGTTCTGTTGGAGGGTAATTACTAATATGCCACTGATGGTCCCTCAGCTGCCAGTAACTCTGTCTGGGTAGAAATGTTGGATTTGTTTTGCTCTGCTAAGTGGTTTTCAGCTTCTGACTTGTGCACCACAAGCATCCAGGACATTTTAATGGAAACCATATATATGAGAACCGTATAGCTCATTTTTGAAGGGTTTATGAATAATAATGCTGCTCTATTGAGCTAGCAGAGATTCTGAGGACAACTTATCACAAAGAGCGCCTGGTATCGCACATTAAGAGAGCAGCTGCATTCACATATCTCATAATGTGGAACATGTAAACGTCGCACTCGTCACCTCGCCTGTTTACAGGTGTCATGTTCACGCAAACATATTTACACACACTTTAACCTTTCGAAGAGGAGCAAACATTTCTCCTGCAGTCCTGTTTGGGACCCATCCAGACCACTACAGCTGCCTCAGTTCAACACTAATTGTTTGGGTCTGAATACCAGGGCAGTATTTTTTACTGAACACTTAGTTGTTAGTTATCCAAGAAAGCCACAAAGCTGCTTTCTAAAATGATGGCAAATGCCAGCGCTCCGGCATTGTGTTTCTTTCTCTCTGCATGTGATTTACAGTCGAGTTTATGTACTTTAAATTTGTTCCCTCGGCCCCATGCGGTGTGTGCATGTGTGTGCGCGCGCTGCGTAAACTGACATTATGAAAACTGCTAAGTCAATGTTTTCACTCTGGGCTTCGAATCAGCATTTCTGGAAATCAGAATGTGACCTGCCCTCGCTCGTTTTCTCCCCTCTCATTTTCACACACCAATTACCAGGATAATTTCGAGCATACCAGTGTGATGTGGACCTTTCCCAGAACCGCACTCTGGAACGCATTTACAAATGTGGTAACGCAGAAAAGCATTTATCTGACATACGCTGTATTTAGACTTTCACTTAGAGCGTGATGCTGAGCAGAAAAAATTAACAGAAACTGGGTGATGAATTGAATTGGGCTATGAAATAGGCGCCTTTGCCAGTTTTACAAGATAATTCATATAGAACATTTTGCAAGATTTAAAAATGAATCAGACAAATCAGGTGTTTAAGTGGCAGTAAATTGCCATCTCAAGCTAAATTATTTTAAATACAAGTTGGAATATAATTACGGTTTCAAAAATTAAAAAAAAAGAAAAATAAGATAAACTATGTGCGAACGACTTCCTCTACCATGGATTCAGATCTCATTTTGTTGAACTCTGAGTTGCTTAATTGAAAGCTTATTGTATTATTGTATTAAAAGTTCACTGTATTATGTAGAGTATTATGAGAGAGACATTGACTGAGCGAGTGTGATTACCTGCATCTGATACAGCATTCATTTTTCAGCTCAGTCTCATATTCACAATAAAACATTTGTTTGAACATCCACTGAGGCACACAATATCTTTGTCGTACTATCCTTTCATCTGTTAAGGGTGATTTCTGACGGCGCTGCTCAGTGCATTTGTTGGCTGCGTCTTACAAGTAGTTGTTGAAAGTAAAAACAACTTCCTTGTTTACAACCCTGTTTCAGTCTCTTTCAATATAAAAATCTTTACTGCTGACTCACTCATAAAAACTCTCGTCGCCATCTAATGGCGGAATAATGTAACTAAAATTACCACCACGAACACGCAATGCTAAATACTATTATTAAACACCACTATCATTAATATAAAATATTATTTACTGAATAATGTTTAATAAACAACAACAGCCTTCATAAAAGTTTCTAGGCAATTTAGTCAAAATTACATAGGCAGCGCTCTGATATGCAGCATTAAATTTACATCAAATATAACGTGATGAGATTTTGCCCTCAGCCAAAACTATTTGCTCTGGAACAAATAACAGATTAATGAGACCAAAGACTGCCCATTGGATTAACCCAAAATGAATTAGATCTCATGTTTAACCACTATAGATTCATCAGAGCCAGCAGCAAATTCCAAGAGATTTGCCTGAGTTGAGGCTGCTCTTGACAAGTTCATGTGCACTGTACTGCTGTTGATGCCATAGAGCTCGCATCTCCAAAAACAGTAAAGCAAATTTTCAAATAGACGTTATCTTTATTAACAAACTGCATATTTGAAGTCTAAACAAGTACATTCTTGTCTTAAAAAAAAAAAAAAAAAAAAAAACAACTCTTAAAACTACATTCCGTTATACCAAAAAGTATTATTTTTACAATTATAGTGGATTTGGGCATCAACCATGACACTCGCTGTAAGAAAAACCACAAGCGGAGTGCTACAAATGGTTCTGATATTACTAGAATATTGCACTCTTCTCAGCCAATCAGATTCAAGGACTAGAAAGAACTGAAATATGAAATGTACCGTGTTCATATAAATGTGTTTTACCCGTATTCTGAATTACGCATTGCGTTAATGTCTCATATACTAGGGTAATTATACTGATATATATAAATTGTACAAAACATACTAGAAGGAAAGATTTTGTAATGACTGAAGATAAAGCTGACGTATGTGTCATTTCTGTCTTTCTCCCTCAGTCTCACTGAAAATGAGGCAGCAGAAATGCACTTAAAAAGTGATGCTGTAGTGTCTTTTATCTAAAGGCATGGATGATGCTGTTTGAAGCCTCTGCATCAGAATAAAAGACCCTTTTGTTTTTCTCCTTATCAGGGAGGATATGAAACAGCAGCGAGTCACACTCATTTAGAGAAATGGCTTCCTTCACTGGGAATTGAGTGTGTGTATGAGAGACGGAGAGAGAGCCCTCTGTCCTGATAGCCAGTGAAGCATGCCACTTTCAATTTCAACAACAAACAGAACTTCACGCAACAGAAGGAGAATATAATTGAATGTGTGTGTAAGTCCAAATATTAAAGCTGAGGGCACCTGATCTGACGCCCTCACACAAAAATTCTTGCTGCACTGTCAGAAGCTCTTTTTACCACCAATTTGCCACCTGGAACTGATTTTCAGAAGCATTTGTATCTTTATGAGGACATTTTAGCATTCAAACAACAATAAAACACACGCCATATCTATTTAATTGAAATGGTTCAATTAAATCAATTAACTGAAACAAATTCCAAATTGGAACAATTTCAGCTGATGCACAAGTTTTTGTAACACTCTGCTAAGATCTTTTAAATAAATAGCTATCACCATGTAACATTATACAGTGCACTATGGGGTATTTTTTACTCCACATTTTAAATATTGGAGGCATTTTTTGTCACTTTTAGTGGCATTTCCGCCACAAGCCATGACTAATTTCTGCCCATCTTGCTGTCAACCAACAGACAGCACTGATAAAGAACTGACCAAACCCAAATATATCTAAGATTTGACATAATGCACTTCCCACATCATAAATAGTTGAGTTTAACCCATACCGATGACAGCAAAAGCGATCTCGCATCTTAACAAACCCCATGCCTGAGAAATAACCACTGCCATTGTGTCAGAAAGCTGAACACATCAGTCACTCATGCTAATGTAAAGTTGGTCTGGATGGCTCTGTGGGCCGACCGCAGCGCTGCAAAACATGCGAGAGACTTTGGCTCAAATGCTTCTTTGGCTCATGCCTTCTTTAATCCACTGCCGTTGTGTCTCAGAGCGGCACTTATGGCTCCCGCTGTGCTCCATTCCAACTACGCTATTTGTTTTCAGCTGGCGGGTTGTGACCCAAAAATGTGTCCCAAATCTGTTCTGACAGGGTTGTGGACAGCAGCGAAAAATAAGGCGCATAATAAAATGCAACTAACCATATAATTGTGCATAGTTATGCAAACAAAAAAAAAGGCTTATCAGCTTTTAGAAGGGATGAGAGATTTCCCTTCTTAGTTTTTTACGTCAAAGGCATGCATCCAATGGTATTTTAGCACAAAACCAGCTGTCACTTGATAATATGGCTAATACTAATACTATAATAAAAAGCTATATGTATATTACATAACTATTATTAGATATATTTGGCACATGAGCATACATTTATTGTAATGTGCCCCTTACCAGATGGACTGACTCTGGTTCCTCTCAAGGCTTTTTAACAAGGTTTTTACTTCCGACAATCCTCTTTGGCTGGATCAGGGTGGGCATTAAAGCTGCTTCTAAGCTGCTTTGAAACAATATGCATTGTGAAACACATTATTCAAATTAAACTGGCTACTCAACTTTACACAATGAAATATGAAGAAGAAAAATATTAGCTCTAATCTACATACATTTTTTGAATATTTTAGAATTGCAATTATTAAATAAAAATCAATTGTTATTGTTACACAAAAACGACCCATAAAGTAGAAACTGCAAAGATTTTCTGTTGCAAACAAGAAGACTGAAAGGTTTCATATTCATATTAGTAATGCACTAGCCTCATTTGGTAAAACATAAGGTCAGTAGTCCAACTTTAGGCTCCATTGACAGAAATTCAACATCTGTAATTGGATATATGAAATTGAGAGTAGGATCGGGGGGAAAAAACTGCCTCTCAATTCCAAGGTGCTGGGAATCAGAAATCAAATCCAATGTTCGGAATTAAGTAATTTGCAATTTTAATTTGCAAAAAAAAAAAGTGTTTGCAGTCTCTCTTTTTTTGTCACATCATTGTGTATTGATGTTGTTGCATCAGTATTTCTAACAACTAGGTGCCTGAAAGATTAAAACAAATCCATATGTTAAACTGCATATAATGCTGATTATTACCTTCCATTTTTTTTATCCTGCATGTCGAATAGCATTTGACTAACAACATGCAAACATACTTTACACAAGTTTTCACCTACTGAGGCACAAACGTGAATTTGTTTTAGGTGCCTAAGGTATATAAAAAGAATAAATTAGACAAGCTCAAAGATTTATCATAATGGGTGAAATTGCCATGCTCGTTGTCCACAATAGGTGTTGAGTCCCGCTTCTGACTTTTTTTATTTTCTTTGTGTGCAAAAAGTATTCTCGTCGCCTCATAAAATTCAGATTGAACCACTGATGGCAGATGGACTATTTTGACAATGTCTTTTAGACGTTTCTGGGCACTGACAGTGGCATTTACTTGGCAGTCAATGGGACAGTCAAAAGCCTCCTGGTTTATCCAAAATATCTTGAATTGTGTTCCAAAGACGAACGAAGCTTTTACTGGTTTAGAACAACCAGTAGTGGTTAATGACAAAATGTACATTTTGGGGTGGAGTAACCCTTTAATTTAAAAACGGCAATTTTACCACCTCGTTGCTGAGGAATATAATGTAGCGATCTAGTATCTAGGCTATTTTACTAATAAAAATCACAGGGAAGCGTTGACAATGAGCTTATGTGTGTGAGCAGTGCAATGCGATCTCCGACCTCTCTCTCTCTTTCTGTGCGCGTTTGTGTGCATCAGTTAAAGCAGTGCATTAATTTAGAAAAGTGATTAAACTGACTTGGAAATACTTGTGCATTAAATGGTTTTACTACATACCTGCCAGCCAATCAGAATCCAGTATTCTGACAGACCATAGAATAATGGAAAATAACGTAAATACGTATGTGCGACCTGCACGTACGAAGTACGTAATTTGGGTTGTACGCATACTCTTGATGAAGAAATTCGTGTCATGCTGTCCCTCACGTATGCGTAAAAAATGAAGTATACTTTGGTCTTTATTGTCCTCACTCTGACAATTTACTTGAGTGTCACGTCTATGGAGGGGGCGGGAGAAACAATATTTTGAATTTGGACTGCAGTACCAATTTCAACTGCTAGCTGTCAATATTACATACTGCACCTTCAAAAAAAATAAATAAATAAATAAAAAAAAAAAAAAACGAGGAAGGAATTCCAGAGTTCATTCCAGATCCAGTAACGTGTTCCGGAATTCACATATTTGAAATTTGAATCGATTCCAAAAATTTCTGAAATGAACAGCCCTAGTTGGGAGAGTTAATATTCTGCAACCATTTTAAAGAGTGCAGAAAACAGATAATATGTTCAGTTATTTAGAAACACAGGATGATTTCCATGTTTCTCTGGAGGATGTGATTGTTAGCACGGCATTTCTCTCCTGACGCAGTGTAATTACAGAAGTTCTATTAAAGGCCAGTACTGTCTCCTCTGAGGCAGAGGCACATGAAGGAGATGTAGTCATTACTGTGGCTCGGGCCCCGCTCGCACATGGCCAGTAATACTTTGTAATGACAGAGCCTGGCAGTTATTTAAAGTTTTCATTTAAATCGTGCCCTTTTGACCCTGCGGGATCACACATGCTCCAGTCAGCCAGCGGAACCGACAGCCCGAGGGAGGCCACGGCAGACCCCGTCCCATCATGCTTTTCTGCCAACCTAATCAACAACAATGCCTGGTTCAGTGAAAGGATAAATATACCGTCACATCCAGATTCAATCAGAACGGCTAATTTACACCAAATTGATGGTGGACAGATCTATCAACAGACTACCCTTAGGAAAGAACCTTTTGTGCTCAACTGTTTTCTCTTTACAACATGAGATAACACAAGAACAAATGGAGATTCGATTTTTTGTTCTGAAAAAAAAAAAGATCCCAGAAATCATGTATCTTGTAGGGTCTTCTTGTATCTTATAATTAGATTTTGAGACTTTAGCCTGGATTTTACAGATAGCATCACATTTAATAGATCAGTACACTTACTGCACTGTAAAAAAAAAACAAATAATAATAATGACCGTCAATTTAACAGCAAGTCCACTTCCAGAACAACAATTTACAGATAATGTCATCCTAGATGTCACCCCCTTGTAAACAAAGATGTTTTTTGAGAAAAACATTTCAGGATTTTTCTCCATATAATGGACTGATATGGTGCCCCGAGTTTGAACTTCCAAAATGCAGTTTAAATGTGGCTTCAAACGATCCCAAATGCAGTTGTAAATGATTCCAGCCGAGGAAGAAGGGTCTTATCTAGCGAAACGATTGGTTATTTTCATAAAAAAAAAAAAAAAAAATACAATTTAAATACTTTTTAATCTCAAATGCTCATCTTGTCTTGCTCTCCCTGAACTCTGTGTATTCTGACTCAAGACGGTTAGGGTATGTCAAAAAACTCAAATTTTCTCCCTCAACTTCAAAATTGTCCTATATAAATATATATATATATATATATATATATATATATATATATATATATATATCTCGCTGTTTTACCTTTTTTGTTAAGGGTGTTTGATCTTCTTTGCATGTTCACGTTGCAAAGACTGGGAACTTCCGCAGCGATGTAGGATGATTTTGAAATGATTTTTGAAGTTGAGGCAGAAAATATGATCTGAGTTTTTTGACATACCCTAACTGAAAGAAAGAAAGACATGAACATCTTGGATGACAAAGGGGTGAGTACATTATCTGTAAATTGTTGTTCTGGAAGTGGACTTTTTTAACGGTAAAAGACTGTAAAAATGCTACAGTGAAAAAACTATTAGATGGTTAAAAGTTATTTCCCCTACTAGTGAAAAAACATATTGGAGATTGCATGTAATTTTACAGTAACATGCCATTTTTGGAAGTAAAAAAGAAGGTATAATTTACGGTTAATAACTGTAATTCCCTGTGTTACATTTCAAATTTGATGGGGTTTTTTGAAATTGAAATAACGGTTTCTTAGTTTTTTCTTACCAGTTTTGTACATTAGGAGTGTATGTTACATCTAATGTTGTTAAATGAATTTTTATTTCTTTATTTCAATTTTATGTGGGTTACCGTGATGGTGTTTAGTGTTTGTGTGAATGACACTTTGCACCTTCTATGTATTTCAATATTTAAAATCTGCTTGCGATGGGCTTTGGCTTGTCATGTGACTTTCAAAGGTACAAAACAGATTTCAGTAGTTCAGTAGGTATATTAACATTATATCAGTTAATGAAATTACGGTAAGTTAAAACCGTAAAAGTAAAAACATTGCTACCGTATTTTTAACAGTAAAATTCTGGCAACCTCAGCTGCCGTTGTTTTTTTACTGTAAATGTTACAGGTTTTTTTTTTTTTTTACAGTGTGCACATTATGTCAGCAACTGTCTCATTTATGTCTGTTTTCATCTCTTCCAAGCAGTGTCGATACTGTTAACTAAAACTACAGCTATTAAAAATCTGCGTTTTGTATTTGAAATAAAGCTGAAATAAAATATGATATAATTATTAGACAAAATAATTAATTTAAATAAAAACGAGAAAGTGAAATGAACAAATTTAACAAACAAGGAAAAAAATAAATGACTAAAACTTAATATTAAAATGAAATTAAATGGAATTATAAAAGTTAATGCAAATATTAAAATATAAATACTTCAGCAAAAAAAAAAAAAAATTGGAGTAACAAAAAGCAATCCATTTTTAAAAAAAAAATTTTACACTGATCTGAAAGAAAAATAAACTGAAAACCATCAAGTCGAAGCACGATACATTAACCTCATTGGAAATCCCATGACGTCAGGGCTGTTTACCTTGTCAGTCTTCCTGTCCTTTCTTTTATGTAACCTGCTGCACCCACCACATCAACAGCATGTGGTTCTCATTTTAATCATCAACACCCTTTCCAGTTAACACATCATTAAAAAAACAACATTTACACTTTATAGAGAATTTGATAACAGCTCATTATGCTCGAGTGCCATTTACAAGACAATAGCTTTTACATCAGTAGATTACATTACCAGAGAACAATGCTGCGATTCACAGCACTCAAGGGAAAACACAGTCGATCTTTATCGTCACCTGTTCGCAAACCTCAATCACATTAACACCATTAAATCACTTAAACCCAGGGGAACGTTTTATTGCTCAGAAGTTGCTCTTTTACAACTCAGAAGCACGTGTTTGCATTTACCTTTATGTATTTTGCAGATGCTCTATCCAAAAGCACTTATATTCTGTTAAAGATGTACATTTCATCAGTTAATGGAAGTATACAAGAGAGACAAAATGAAAAAATATAGTCACATTTACCAATGTTCTGCAAACAGATTTTGCAAAAAAAAAAAAAAAAACACACACAACTGTATGTACGCAAATTGTATAATATCCAATCTACACATTTGTAGTAATTGTGCAGTTAATTCTTATATTGCATTTTCACAAAGTTTTGAAATATTTGTTCTCTGCTCAGATTTTTCACTTCCGAAAGAGTTTAACTAGAAGAGTTATATTGACCTGTTAAAATGTTTTCAGAGGTAAATCCATAATTAAATTGAAAACAATATTTCAAGCGTAATTTAACTGATTTCTTGTATTTTGAATCCATTTTTTTCTTTGTAAAAGGCAAAAAGTTGATCATACCAATTTTAAAGTTAAGAATTCATTTGTTTGAACACACATTGAGCCAAAAACTATCATAACATAGTTAATAATTCAGTATACTTCATTTTCGACAAACATCCCGACAAACAACATTTATTTATTTATTAAGCGCACTAATATTTTTAATATTATTGTGGGTTTCAATAGATAATAGAAGGATCTTAATAAACATAAGTTTTGAATACTTGAATGCTTTTAAATGTGTTTTTTGGTTGTGGGACAGCAGGTTGCATCAATTCTATAGATGTGTCACTACACTTGAAACAAAAAAAGAAAAAAAAAAAGTTGCTTTTTTAATCTTGCCTCGGAAAAACAATTCCGATATTAAAGAGACTTTCCCACAAAGCTAGATCAAAACTTTCACTAGACAACACTCATCTAGAAAAAGTGCTTCCACAAGGACAGAATCACCTGCATCCATATGAGCGTCCCTCCTTTCATCTCAGTGTAGTGGCTCTAACTTTCGCTTTGAAAAGTCAATGATCATTTCCTGTCACGCACAAGTCCCCTCACCAGTGTGTGTTGAAAGCGCCCGCCGTGACCCTTGGCAAACAACCGACTGATGCTTAACTCTACACACAATGCAGCATCAGTGCCATCTGGGGTGTGTTGAGTGACCAGAACAACCTGATCTTTGTCCTAAATATTCAGCAGAAGCTCTGAGCATTCTCAGCATACCCGAATTTAAGTTAGTAGTGCTTGCTAACATCACTATTAGTCTTGCTCATACTTAGAAGTTGGGATCTGAAGAAACCCCTTATACTCTTAAAGGGACAGTTCACCCAAAATTTAAAATTACTCCATGATTTACTTACCCTCAAGCTATACTAGGTGTATATGACTTTCTTCTTTTAAAAAGTGTCCTGGCTCTTCCAAGCTTTATAATGGCAGTGAATGGGTGTTGAGATTTTGAAGCCCAATAAAGTGCATCCATCCATCATAAAAAGTGCTCCACCATGGCTCCAGGAGTTAATAACAGCCTTTCGAAGTGAATCAATGCATTTGTGTAGGAAAAATATCCATATTTAAAACTTTATAACCCATAATCTCTAGCTTCCGCTAACTGTCGTAGACGCGTTTACGAGAGAGTGGCGTTCCAGCGTATGGCTTTAGATTAGCAGAAGAATTAGAAGTACAAAACAAAGAGACTGGCATATTCACACCGGAGCTTCCGCTATCACATTATAGACAACAAGATGAACTAAAAACCCCAACGACACTGAAAGACATATTAATTCATAGAGAGGTGCACCTAGACACCTATCAAGCACCTAGAACAGTGCAGTAACCACGCAGCATGATAAAAACCTATTACTTTTTGTTAATATCTAATCATGGCCAATTTCCAGCCGTGTCGTGTGCGATTTCATTTTCAGATGAAGCAGAACTGTCGACTTAAGCTCTTAGACGGTGTTTGAATAAGCCACGATCTGTGTAATTCACACAATAATAGAATACAAATGCTTTATTGATCCCTGAAGAGAAATTCAATGAAAGCAGAAGGATTTGAGGAAACCTCACAATTAGGGAGGCGAAAAAAGAAGGGGGAAGAAACCAAGAAGGAAGGCAGCGTGAGTGATTTGGGATCTGGGAAAGTTGAAAGACGTTTCATCATAGCGATAATGGAAGAGAGTGCAGCCAGACTCCTCACAGGACAAACCACAGAGAGCTCATGATAATGGATTTCACATGCCTCGCTCTCTCTTTGTGTTAAGCTGCCTGCAGCTAATTTGTCGTCATTTTAGTGGCCTTGTGTAATTGAGACCAACGGCAGGGAATCATTAATTGTGTCAGCTAAGTCGAATGAAAACAAAAGCAGTATATAAATGTACAACTGATATTTTAAGCGCTAATAATTGGCAATTTCTTATGGGATATGCACTAGACGTCTTAACACTATTGCACTGCATATAACTAGAAAAATAGGTTAGACTACTGGTTACATAATGCACAGTCAGTATCCTGCATACTTTTTTTTTTATATTATGCAAAACAGTGCACATTATGAAATTGTAACAGTAAGCAACACTGTTTTCAGATGACCTCACCCAAATCAACTTGCATGTTAATTCATGTTCATTCATTATGAATTACCTCACATTGTTGAATTCATGTTCAACTTGCTGAACTTGAAATGCTACAAAAATGTAAGTCTTTTAAATTAACAATTGAAGCTAATTCGAAATATATAGCCTTCTCTTCTAGGAAAATGGATCAAAATACTGGTAACTCATCTTGATCTTGATTTTTTTTTTTAATTGAACAAAATAATATAAGTTCAGACAGTGACATCCAATTATCTCAGGGAGGGAGGGGAAAAAAATAAAAAAAAAGTATTTTGTAGTATTTTTTAATTCATGTTTGTGTTGCATATTGTAATTGCATGCTATTCAGGCCTATGAAACCATGATCCCACAAAAATAGTCTTCTTTTAACGTTTAAATAAAATGCTAAAAGAAGACCATTTTATGTGAGTGCGGATCATGGTTTCATATACTAAGTAATTAAATAGATCAATGCACCAAAATAAAGTATTAAGTTACAAAAGAGTGCGGTGTAAGCGGCTTTGTGGCAATACTTTTCTGGCCTAAAAATTGTTTTATGTCAGAGCACATGCAATGGATACAAATTAAAAAGACAAATCATTACAGACACATTGTCACCAGTAAACACATTCCAGCAATAAACAACTGATGCATGCAATGACAGGCACTCAAAAATACTATATTCAAAAGCCCAAGCCTTTCTCCAGACATCTTCATAAAGCTATTTTTACTGGCTGAGACATCATTTAGTGGACATTTAACTGTAGTCATAAAGACGAGAGCAGTGGCGGCTTTCCTACAGATTCAGAGTGCAAATGCCACAGCGGAAACTCTCCCCTCAGTCTGTGTGGCATCACGAGGCCTGCAGACAGACCCTCCGGCACCATCCGCATCAGAGAGACGGAGAGAGAGAAAGAGAGCGAGAAAGAGAGCGAGAGAGAGAGAAATATGAAGGAAGACTAAGGAAATAGAGATGAAAGAGTGACAGTAAGCACAGCTGGAAAGGTTTGTCTTACACACACACACACACACACACACACACACACACACGAGAGCTGAAAGTTTAAGCATATTATTAACCAATTAGGTATTTTTTTTCTAATTTACAGCACATAAACAAAACCTGGTGATATATAATTTGAGGATAAACCAAGAGCATCTTGCTCTTTAATGGAAGTAAGAACATCTGACCTTCTGAAGACAAAAAGGGTTTAAAAGACACTCAATATTCTGTAATATTACTGATTTAACTGCACTGGCACAACCAAATGAGAACAAAATTTGCACTGAACTGAGCTGGATAACGACAAACTTTGGAACATCTACACAGTTATTGAACAGAACTGAATCAATATTGAACTTGGACTTGAGCTGAATAATGACACTATGAGCTTCTGTAGAGAATCATTTCATAATGGATGAATTCTACAAAATTAAAAGGTATAGTTCACCCAAAAATGAAAATTCTATCATCATATACTCACCTTCAAGTCATTCTAAACCTGTATGAGTTTCTTTCTACAGTTTTCTGGTAATCAACCAGTCCACCAGAAGATTTCTGGTAATCAACCAGTTGCTGGTAGCCACTGGAAAAATATACTATCCCGAAGTCGATGGCTACCGTTTTTGGGTGAACTATCACTTTAACGCTGTTATTTTCCTGTGTATTACTGTGAAGCTGTTTTAAATCAATCTGTATTGCATAAATTGGCATATAAGTAAATGCGACTTGGCTCAATGAAAGAAAGTCATATGTAACAGTGTTGGGCGATATGCTCAATTTTCATATCGACCTATCGTCAGCCTGTGAGATCGCCAATACACAATATTTTCGTGTTAATTTATTTCATTATTTACTTACTTAGTTTCATTGCGGCAAATGAACCAACACCAGCATAAGGCTAAAAGCAGCCCAACGTTTTCAAGTTACTAATGCTTACATTTCCTTAGTTATTCAAAAAGCAGCAACAGAAAAGAGCAAAGTATATTTATGTTATCGAAGAACATCATCACTGAGTAACCTAGCGCGAGTTTATGCACTTTAAAAAACACTCCTGACAGATTGGCACTGCACAGAATTTGCGCTGTGAGAAGCGGCTTTAACACCGAACGCGAAGTTCAACGATTTTGGACTTTAAGCGCGGCTTTGGTCGACGCAATAATATGCCATCTTTGCGCGACGCAATCAATTGAAATGAATGGGTTTCATAGCGCAGCGCTTTCCGCTTTCAGTGTGAAAGCCGCTAGACACGTGCGCAATGCTTCACACTGTGTGCTTTCACCTGCCGTGTTTTACTGTATCGATATGCTTTGATTAATGCCGTTTGCAAGGCAGTACTATTAGATGCACGAAAATCGCCCACTGACAGACTTTCACGTGCTCTTTGTGTTTGTTGTCCTGAAGACCAATTGCGGCTGAAGTTAAATGCACATTCATTTTCGAATACTTTTATACGAAATTGATGTTCACACAGTCAGTTATGGTTTCAGAGCAGGACCAAAAAAAAAAAAACAAAAACAAAAAACAAAACAAAACAAATTTTCTAAATAAAGTGCACACAATAAATTTGATATAAAATGTAAATGAAAACGTAGCCATGTGCAGTAATATTGAAAACTGAGAATGTTATGCATAGTGATACTGAGTTGATAATGAAAATTGTAATTTAATTGAATCATGAAACCAGTGAAGATTCACACCCCTACTTTTAAGATGGCAGTACTGACATACAGAGAATCCAACTATAAACAAAAAGCAAAAAAAACTGCAATTTTGGTTAAAATGTAAGGTTGTAAAAATGTATTTGCACAGCAGAAGAATTAATTGGGGAAAAAATGTAGATCAAGAATCGTTTTGGAATCGGATTGTGACTCCCAGAATCGGAATTGGATCGGATCGTGAAGTGCCTGAAGATTCCCACCCCTAATAGGAACATCAGTCCAATCAATCACTTTCTGTTAAAAAAACAACAACAAAAAAACAGCATCTACGGTACTGGGAAAAAAAAAAAAAAAGTACTTATTTTATCATTTACATTTTATTATGATTTACATGTCACAAATGCAATCACAGGTTGTGTGCTTCGTTTAGACTGTTATCCCACTGTCAATCCAAAACAACTGATTGTGCAAAAAGCTTTTGAGATTTTGGCCTGAAATTTTCTCACAGAAATTCAGAAAAAGTTTGAGATGTCACACCCCTTGCGGATGACAGGCTGGTTGACAGCGTGACGGTAAGGCAGACCCTTTCTCCACATTAGTTTTCCCTTCACTCTGTCATTTCCTGCGCTCTCCCCATCTCAGACGTCTGAAATATTTAGGTGACTCAGGGGAAGACAGAAGCATTAACATCCGAGCTATGTCTGGAATCCATGAGCGCGTTACTCAACATGTACAAACATGCTCTCTGATTTAAATTTTATTAAACGCTTTTGAAGAGTCTCCCTAATGGCGTACGACAGGAACAGGGGCTGAATGCAAGTCATATGACATAATCAGGACCTCGTTTGGTGTACGGAAACAGGTGACCTCATCTCGCTGCGATACTGGAGCCACGGAAATTAATGGTCTGCTGTTTGTTTGTCTTGTGTGGATGTATAAAATTGGGCTGAGGTCATTGGCAGGTCTTGTTGTGTGGTGCTTAGAGGTCAGAGGTCAGGATAAAGGTCATGTCAGAGAGGATGGATCTAAATGATGATAACTGTTAAAGGATTTTTCTCAAACTATGGTCAGATCTGTCTGAAATCAAAGTGAAATGTTATAGTTTTTGCTGTCAAGGGTGTACAGATTTTTTAAAAGAGGTATGACCCACCTCAACTTCCTTTAAAATAGGAAATACACTGACACAGGAAAGAAAATGGGAACACTGAGTCTTCTGAGCGATAAACGAGCGCTCACATTTTCCCTGAGGCACTTTTGTTTCTCGCCATCTAACACACATAGTCTGCACTATCCCCTACAAAACAGAGTAATTACACATCATTTTACGTCTTATAGGTGGTATGGAGCAGACAGACAGCAACAAGGTGAATGAAAACAACTGCAGGTAATGACACAAAACATCAAAGCCATGAGAAATGAGAAAAGAGAACCAGAAGCAGGAAAGAGATGGATAGAGCAAAGAACTACAACACTTTACAGGTCACGCCACAGAGGACATCAAAGACTCCCGTCTGCAGAGGAAGAAGGAGCTGGAAAGAATGACAGGAAGAAGAGAAGAGACAGATAAATGAACAGAACGAGAGACGACTGCAGTCTACAGGTAATGCTACACACAGCACATCAAAGACTGTGAAATTACAGCTTCATTCCCAGTGACGCCACAGTGCGGCCGCAACCTGAGACTCCTCGCAGCGCTCCAGAACAACATGCAGGGGCAAAAAACACACACACACACACACACACACACAGAGTATTTGTTCTGAAATGATACGCAGATTCACCTAAATGCACTTCTAAATACTTAGCTGCAGTCCTTTAATTTGACATTCGCTGCTGTTAAACAGCATGTGTCATGACTTGGATGAACAAGAATGTGGCGCAGCCTATTTGTGGTAAAAAGTGTAATCGAAAAAGAACCATTTTTTTCCACAGAAACTGACATTTAAGAATTTATGAAATGGTTTGACAAACAGAGTTGTTTAAAGTGATAGTTCACCCAAAAATGAAAATTCTGTCATTAATTACTCACCCTCATGTCGTTCCAAACCCATAAGACCTTCGTTCATCTTCAGAATGCAAATTAAGATATTTTTAATGAAATCTGAGAGCTTTCTGACCCTGCATTGACAGCAATGCAACTACCACGTTCAAGATCCGAAAAGGTAGTAAGGACATTGTTAAAATAGGCCATGTGACATCAGTGGCTCAACTTTAATTTTAATGAAACTTTTTGTGCACAAAGAAAACTAAAATAACAACTTCTGTGTCAGTCTTCATTGCACATTCACGACAATACCACACATGTATTATTATTATGAAAGAATATCCCAGATCTGTCCTAAAAAATGAAACCTGTACGCATGGTCTCTAAAACTTATGCTTTTACAACATTTCCCCTGCATAGATCTTTCACAGAACACTCTTTCTCTGTTTTCTGAGAAATACAAAAACACTTTTTTTTTTTTTTTTTTTTGGAAATGCACAACAAAAATTCCTGTCCTGGAAGCATCTCTGTGGAGAGCCATCTTTGATTTATCTGTGCTGAGAGCTTGCATTTAACCGAGCTGAACTTTATGAATGCTGACTCACAGTCTCGCTTGGAGCGCTGATGGAAACTTTAGCTTGTGTTAACAAAAGTCTGTATCGGTGTCTTTTAATGGGAGGAATAACATTTGGAGGTCTTAAATGTCGTTTTAAAATCAGTTATACATGAATACATTTGTTCTTGAAAATACAAATTAGAGAACACAAACATAAAAAAAAACCTGAGAGCATCCCAGAAGACCACCCCTTTCTCTGTATGAGTGATAATAGGACCTGTCGAGTCTACAACTCTATAAAAAAAGGCTCCACTTTTTACCCACCACAAATTGGCCTCACACTGCGTGGAGATTTAGCGGCTCCGTTTAAATAATCAAAACCAGATCTTTCCTTCTCAGCCGCTCACTCTGTGAGTTGTGGAAAGTGTCAGTATGGAAAATAGCCCTAGTCATTGCATCATAAATAAGTAACCATTTAATAATGATCCAATTAATTAGTGGGCATGGGTTCAGGTTTTGAAAGCGTCCATTAAAACCTGGTAAGAAAACTTTAACTGCAGTGCTCTCATGGTGGAATAACCCTTTATGGAGGACTAACAACAACAAATAATTTTCTGTTTAATAACAATTGAGAAGTAATGTTCTTGTGGATGAACAGAGATGAAAAGATCTGCCTTATTGAAGAGCAACAACCATTATCCAAGAATGTTTCACATATTTTATCATGAAATTTGAACCAGCAGTGATGCCCCTTTAAGAATTGATGACTGAGATAAAGCCCCTCACACTAAGTAGTGATGTCATGGTTGTTAAATGTTTCTTGGATTCATATACAGTACTTACTTCATTTCTTGCTTCAATTTTTTCACACGTCCAGTGGTTCTCGTTGTGTCACCTATGCCAAGTGATAAGAGAGGTAAACCTAATGACCCTGGTAATCAAAAGCAGTTATTTGCATTGTAGTGAGCTATTCTTACCAGTCTTTTAGTCTTATAGTCAGAGGTCCGTTCTTCAGAAGATACAATCATCTTCACAGACCAGACTTGGTGATAAACGCGCCATCCTACAAGTAGCATTTGAAGGCTGTTGGTCCATCTATTCATTCCTATAAATGTAAAGATTTGAAGTCAGTCAATGGGATTAGTTTCACCATATATACACAGTTAAAGTCAAAAGTTTACATACACCTTGCAGAGTCTGCAAACTGTTAATTATTTTAACAAAAAAAGAAGAATCATACAAAACGCATCTTATTCATAATATTGTTTTGTTATCTTAATGATCTGAATGTTTAGTTTAGTGGTAGTTATCATAATTTTTATGTATTTGAACCTTTCTAACAATGACTGTATGATTTTGAGATCCATCTTTTCACACTGAGGACAACTGAGGGACTCATGCAACCATTACCGAAGGTTCAAACGCTTACTGATGCTTCAAAGGAAAGACGATGAAAACTTTTTGAATTTGAAGATCAGGGTAAATTTAACTTATTTTGTCTTCTGGGGAACATGCAAGTATCCTCTGTACCTTCTGAAGGGCAGTACTAAATGGGGGAAAAAATGCTCTTAATGCATAATTTTTCCATCTGGAGCGGCAGTGAGCATTTGAACCTTCGATAATAGTTGCATACGAGTCCCTCAGTTGTCCGGAGTGTGAAAAGATGGATCTCAAAATCATACAGTCATTGTTGGAAAGGTTCAAATACATAAAAATTATGAAAAAAACAAACAAAGAATCTGTGGGACCTGAAGGACTTTTCTGAAGAAAGCAGGCAGTTTAACTATTAAGGACAAACAAGGGACTCATGAACAACTACCACTAAAAAGAAAAAGAAAAAAACACAAAAAAAACAAACACAGCTTTGGATCATTACGTAATAACGCAGTATTAAGAATCAAGTGATTGTAAACTTTTAAATAGGGTCATTTTTATAAAATCAACTATTAATTTCTCCTGTGGACTATATGTAAACATCTTTTATGTGAAATATTTTATGCAGGTCAGTACTAAATAAAAAAAATATATATAACATGCATTTTATATGATCCCTCTTATTCTGGTAAAATAATTAACATTTTACAGATTCTGCAAGGTTTATGTAAACTTTTGACTACAACTGTATACAAGAAGCCAATAATATGATTTTTTTTTATGGTCCAATAAAAATAACTTTCTGTAATTGATACAGGGGAAAAAAAATCAGTCAAACTGATTGTTAGCGAAAGCAGTCATGTTGATTTACAGCAAGTGACAACACAACAGAGTCACTCGGCAAGTTCAAAAGGAAGATACGACTGTAAGACATTGAGAAAAAACATTCCAGCATCACTGAAGAATTCCAGCTATCGGAGACAACGTTCTAGATGAAAAAACACGGCTGCGTGGGACGCCGCGACACTCGTCCCACACCCAGACATGACCCACATGGTTCTGCGCCGGAACACGGCAGGGAGAGACAGACAGCCGCGTACACAGAGACAGACGGAGGAGCGAGCAGCCATGTTGAAAAGACTCACAGGGTCACGAACCTCTATGAGATATTAGCCGAGAAAGAGAGAGAGAGATGCTGACAGGATAAGAGTCTCAAATGAAGGCATTTTGTCATTGTATCATGTGGACGGCAGCTGTGTAATAATTATCACACATACTTACAGCACACACATCCTGTACATGAATCACTGGACACAATCTGCCCAAACAGACAATGAGCAGGAAGTGCTTCCATTCTTTAATGTCTCAAGTACATCTCAAGCACCCCCCCTCATCAACAATAAACTCATATTATATGCGATATCCTTTAAAAATGCCATTACAAAAATGTCCTTTATTATGAAATGTCCTTTATTATGATATCAGTACTGTGGGAGAAAAACAAAATCATAGGATATCATAGAGATACTTGTAATTATTTTAGGGTTGAAATGAACTTAACTTAATTAGTTATGAAAAAAATAACAGATCAAAATATCTTAACGCAGTTAACGCACTGGCCCCACCCCCAGACCTTTACATCATCTTATATTTCATACAGTTGACTGTTGACATATGATGCAGGGCAACAACCCAAATGCAGTGATGCCCAAAAATTCAAGATATTGGTGCAAAAAAAAAAAAAAAGGCCCTATACAGGTTTTGTCTCATAATTATTTATATCACATATCTCACAGCAAGAGCATCCCATCATGAGCTTAAATGTGATTTTTATACAACAGTTCAGTAAATAAGAAGTTGATATTGTGCTATATTTTAAACACTGTATTTTTGCTCACTATTTTGCAGAGAACATATTACCTTTGAAGCCACAGCAGAATTGTTGCGCGTCTCCGAACAACACATCTGTGTTTAGTTTTTCTGAATGAATTGCGTTTGAACGAATTGTGTGAACCAATGATTCAAAGGCCCATTCATTACGAAAGCCATTTACTTAATTCCTGAATGAATCAGCCATTTGAACAAATCAGTTGATTCATAAAGACATTTACTGCCATCTGCTGGCAGACTTAGCTTCTTAAAGGGGTCATCAGATGCCCATTTTCCACAAGTTGATCTTTAACGTCTTAATGAAATGTCTATAATATACTTTGGTTAAAAATTCTCAATGGTAGTGTAAAACACCCTTTTTACCTTGTCAAAATGAGCTCTGGAAAAATCAACCCATTCTGATGGATTGTTCCTTTAAATGCAAATGAGCTTTGCTCACCCCGCCCCTCTCTTCTTCCTGTGGAGTGACCAGCTGTGCTCTAAGAGATTGTTTACTTTAGCCGCAAAACTTGCTAACTAGCACGTTATTAGAAAAGGTGATTGCAGAGATTCATAAAAAAATCCCTTATAGTCACTTCTGCTGTTATTGAAGCTGGATCACGAATGATTTGCATGAACATAGACGCATTTATGTAGATCGAGAGGCGCATTTTCTTCACAAACATATGTAATCCACTGCATCTTCAGCGGCTCAGACGTTGGGAGTAAATGATGACCACTATGTTCATTTTCACATCCAGCAACACAACAATTGCTCAATCAGAGATATTCTTGTCTAACTTACATCCCTGCTCCGGCATCGAAACAATGGAGGTCAGTCATACTGTTACAGCTGATTTAGGGCAGGTCTGAGATCATGTCAATCAACTATCATAGGAGCGGCCTCTGTCTGTGTGAGGCATCTGAGAGTGGCTCGATTTGAAAAAGGGGATATTATTTTTACAGATTAATTAAAAACCACTGCATGGATTTTTATCATTATAGGGTAGACTCGTACATACACTGCCAACACACATTAATGTTCAAAGAACATGTAAAAGTGAACTTTGCATACGATGACCCCTTTAATTAGAGTATCATTTCATTAAAAGTTAAATAAATAAAATCTCAAATACTCACCCTCATGTTGTTTCAAACCTTTCTTTTGTGGAACAAAGTATTCTGAAGACTGTTGGTAACAAAGCCGTTTAAGTTACCATGACTTTCATTTTATGAACAAAAAATACTGAGACTTTTCTCAAATTATTTTCTTTCATGTTCCATAGTTTACGTAAGGCCATGGCAGCCTAAATGTTTGTGTGTAATAAATGTTATGTTGAATCAAATCAAATATTTCTTTCTAAAGCTACAATTTGTAATGTCTACTTGATACTTTCTCATTTAACACAAAAAATAGCTTTAAATTATGTTTTGGGGGTATTTTCAGGCAAATTTATTTTGTGATTAATTAGATTAATTAATCGACACATCGTATAATTAATTAGATTAAAGATTTTAATCGACTGACAGCCCTAATTTATGTATGAATCAAATCCAGATGCGACATTTAACAACAGTAAAGTCATTTGTATCTTTGTGTGATGGAATTTATTTATATTTATGGAATTTACCTACACAAACTGACAATTTACACTTGACAACAGATATTCCTAAAACTTTAGATATATTGTTTGTTTGCTTTATAATTGAGCACTTTACTAGTAAACAGTTATTATAAATTGTAATACTGCACAATATTCACGTTTTTACTTTTTGATCAAATAAAGGCAGCCTTGGTAAAAATAAGATATGTTTTTCAAAATAACACTTACTAACTCAAAACCTTTGAATGGCACTGTACATCAAATTTTTCTCCAAGGCTGCAATCTCTGGCCTTTCATACTGTATTTTTTCTCCTAAGACCAGAGAAAAGCCAGGGTAACCAGGGTAATCTCACAAGCGTCTCCTCTACAGCTTCACAATATC
Source organism: Labeo rohita (assembly GCF_022985175.1). Lineage (NCBI taxonomy): Eukaryota > Metazoa > Chordata > Actinopteri > Cypriniformes > Cyprinidae > Labeo > Labeo rohita. The sequence continues at coordinate 28,495,357 of NC_066881.1, forward strand.
CTCTGAGAAATAACTACGCTTAAAGATTATAACGAGATAATCATCTATATAGACACAAGCACACTTTGCAATCCAAATTGTAATTTCCATATTTCAAGCTGCATGGCAGAGCACACATGCTGATAAAATTGCATGTTTTGTGTGTGTGCACACGCATGTCTTTATTTTCCCATTACTTCCCAAAGCAGTTTGAGATATTCTGATCCACAAATGCATTTAGGTTCTACAATTCATAATCTTTCTTTACACACACACACACACACACACACACACACACACACACACACACACACACTACACTGCTGGCAGCAGAATACTGTAATTTTGCCATCATGGTAGTAAATAATGTTTGGTAAACATTGCCCATCGCCACTGAAGGCCCTTTCCACCCTCTAGTGGCCAAACAGATGCAGTACATGATTTTTACATGCAGCTGGGTTTAAGATTTTTGTAACTCCAGACCATTCCAGGTTTTAATGGGTTAACAAAAAACAAAACTACTAATAACTTTAATACCTGGTTTTAAGGAACGATTAGAGATGAGAAGGATAAACTGTTTTAGCTAACTTCAAATGCCCTATATGGCAAGAGGAAAAAAAGATAAAGGTAAAGTAATAATTTTTTTTAGACACATAGATTCATTTTCATTAATTGGCAGAAAAATTACATGGTTTTTGCGCTGTAAAAATCACCAACATGTAAGATGCATTACACATATTTTTAGACCTGGATAAATTTGTTTCTGGTATGTGGAAATTGTACTAAAATTATACGACATGCAAAAACATCCCTCAATCACAGGCAGCTGCATATGATGGGCACTTTCTAAATATAAGGTTACGTGACAAAAAAAAAAAAAATAAAAAAAATAAAAAAAATAACGGTGCAGTTTGCTAAATGAAGTAGGTGGCACGAGATGACGTTATGCATCGTTTTAAGCCATAAATATGGCTGAAGGCTATTTAAATGTATGCAAATGAAAGAACGGAATGACAGGCCGCAGTCATCACTGTTCTTCTCCCTCAACTAATGAGGGTTTTTAATGTTTGTCATATTTAGCATGTCATTACACTGTTCACAATAATCATCATCCACTTGAGACTAATTAAACACGTCAACGACTCAACCGTCAGTAAACAGCAGCAGGTGAACTGTTTCATTATTCATCTGTTCATTACTTCACAGCACAAACAAAAACCCACACACACACACACACTAAAACTGTCTCCTGAAAGCTCTTGTGCATATTAACAATCATGTACATATATATAAAACACATGTAAGTAACGGAGTATGAAATCACATGTCAGTTTAGTTGCTTTCTGATTCGAAGTTTTGACTCGACAGGCTTTGGAAACATCAAATCAATGATGTGTAATAGAGCAGCAAACGCACATCGCATTAAAATGGCAGGTTTGTGAAAACGCAGCAGTTATATCTGCCGCTCTCACTGTGTGGGCTTCCTCCACTGCAATTAAACGTTGACTTGGAGAAAAACAAGTTTATCCCACACAACATACATTATTGGCCAACACTGGTTAACAAAGTGCAAACCACTTACCCTCTGACAAATATATGCTTAGACATCATATCTGAAGGAGGACGTTGGTTCGCTGCAAAACATCACATCAAAGTTGCACAGTAACTGTGAGTCAGCGCTGGAAAATGTTTTAAACAGAGACAGCCCGAATAGAAATCAAACCATAACGAGGTTTGAACAAAGCTATAAAATGGATTTCTTGTTAACATTTTTGATACTTACAGGGTCTCGGGTAAATTATTGCTTTTCTTGAAGGGTTTACTGTTTGTAGCGTAAGTGAATGAGTAAGTGAAGTGGCGGTTTGGATCAGGCTAAATGTATTTAGAAAGATTTCATAGAAAACGGAAGGGCTCCTGAACACAACAGTTAAAAGCTAAGACAAAGGGATAAATCGGTAGGCAATTTAAGCCGAAAGACACCCCACGTGAGTTTGGGAATTAGCGTATGGCCAGCTCTACCACTTACAAGTGACATTTTCAGAGCAAAATACATTTGTTTTGGGGGAAAGAATAGAAAACTGTTGGAAACAGTTGACAGGAAAGACATTTTAGCTTTTAGCTCTCTTTCAATTGTAGTCTTGTTAAAGGAAAAAAATACCCCAAAATGAAAATTCTCTCATCATTTACTCACCCTCATGTCGCTTTGAACATGTATACCTTTATTTCTTTGTGGAACATGAAGGTCATTAGCAAAATGTCATACAAGTAGTAAATACAACTTGTGCATTATATTTGCAATGTGTCCTATACTAGTAATTAATCTTGCTCTTAAAGTGATAGTTCACCCAAAAATGAAAATTCTGTCATTAATTACTCACCCTCATGTCATTCCAAACCTGTAAGACCCTTGTTTATCTTCAGACCACAAATGAAGATATTCTTGATGAAATCTGAAAGCTTTCTGACCGTGCATAGACAGCAACACAACTACCACGTTCAAGGCCCAGAAAGGTAGTAAGGACATCATTAAAATAGTCCATGTGACATCAGTGGTTCAACGTTCATTTCATCAAGCTACGAGAATACTTGTGCAAAGAAAACAAAAATTACTTTATTCAACAATTTCTTCTCTTCTGTGTCAGTCTTCATGTTCACGACAGTAGTTGAATTGCACGTCTACGCAGGGTCAAAAAGCTCTTTTTCATCAAAAATATCTTAATTAGGGATGCACGATATTGAATTTTTGCCGATATCCGATATGCTGAAATATTTCAATTCATTTTGGATGATAGCTGATACTGTCTGATGAAGTCTCTCCTGTGCAGAAATTATAAGCAACATATTACACAATAGTGAATAAACCAGTATATATAAAATAATTTAATTTACAAGAGATTTTATGACATCAATTACTGCTTTATTTAATCTGAAACACAGTCTAAACGTTATTTGTGTATTTTACTTTCATTTTACTAGAAGTACGCCAACAGTGCCCCCTGCGGAATTAAAACTCCTCACCGAACGGGCATTAGGAGCTGGGGGAGGCTCTGCAGGCCACTGCATGTGTTACTCTATCACACACTGAACACATCATTCTATACGAGCATTCTCAGATTAAATGCAGTGATCCAAAACAGTGAATCTAATCATCATTCAGGCAAAACTTTGCTTCAAGAATGAGCCACACTGCCAGCATGATCTAATCGCTAGCACACCGAGCATGTGCGAGTTATTCCTCTTATCGGCAAGACATATCGGCAAAACTTTTTTCATATCAGCCCGATGCCGATATTTACATTTAAAGCCATTATCGGCCCATTCCGATAGCAGTCCGATAATATCGTGCATCCCTAATCTTAATTTGTGGTCCAAAGATGAACGAAGGCCTTACGGGTTTGCAACGACATGAGGGTGAGTAATTATAACAGATTTTTCATTTTTGGGTGAACCAGCCCTTTAAATTTCATGCAGGAGGTCTCATATATGTGTGTATTCAAAACAAAACACAATAAATTGCATGTGATTGTCAGGCGTGTTTAGTCAGTAAAGCAGTACTTTGATTAGTAGTAAATCTCCATCACGTGCTTTCAGCTAGAGCGGGAATTAATACACAGAGCCGTAAATCACTGACAAGCTACGCTAAAAAAAAAACCTTACAATCGAATGTGATTCATCTGTGATTAAGAGACCCAAACAAACAACAGCTTTTAAAATTACTTAAATTACTTAAAAATACTTAAAATACATATATAAAATCCTCTCTGACATACGTAATCTGACAGACGTAATCTACACGCATGTAAATAATTAAAACGCATACATACAGTAAAATTACACTAGAATTATGCTTTATTATGACTTTAAAATGGGTTTAATATATCATGCAGCCTTGAAAAACAGTCTAAAAATGCATTTCATGGATTCTCGTCCGTGGAATGCACCGTTTCCGGCCAAAATGCAATCAAGGATTTGATAATGGAGTACGCGAATTGAATCAAGGAACCATGCCAGCCCTAATTGAGATTGTTTTTGTCAAACCTGCAGTTGTGAGTTAATGTGATTTGAGAGCTATAGCAGAGATTTCAATATATAACAAAACACAAAACTACCATATGGATTCAGATAACTTATGGACAACTTTAACTTAATTTTTATTTCTATTTTGTCCTATTTTGGAGCTTAAAAGCCTTAAACCTCATTCACTTGCATGCAAGTAATCCCCCTTTGGGATCCTAAGAAGAAAGAAAAAAGTCATATGGGTTTGGAATGACATGAGGGTGAATAAATGACCAAAGTTTTCATTTTTCAGAAAGTTGACCTATTCCTTCAACCTTTAGGCGGAGAAGCAAAGCAAAAGAGACATGAAACGTGTGTTTGTACTGATCTGTGGTTTCCCTGCCTCTCTCCTCTACTACTCCATCTCTGGTCTTTCTCTAGCGCTTGGCATATGCTGAAATAGTGGCAGCTCTGTAGCTGTTTGGAAAATATGAGTCTGGAAATCATTCCCTCATTTTTCTCTCTACCGGAATAGATTGAGCGAACAGTAGCGTCAAAGTCAGACGCTTTTTCTTTGAAACTTTCCTCTGAGTTTGACTGTCTTTTAATAATGTGTAATGCTTTAAGTGCTAGTGTGACCCTCCCTCCTGCTCTCCTTTCTCTCCTCTCGGGACCACACAGGCGTCGAACCACATCAGAGCAGTCGAGTCAATGTGCAAACTCACACACAGAGAGTGTAAAGTGAGCAGCAACAGAACCCGTCTGGCTTTATGAGAGACAGACACACACCGGCCTGAAATAGCACTCGCACACACACACACCGTCGTGGACCTTTCCACAGACGCCAGCCGCTGCCACACTCTATCCAGACACACACAAGCACCCCTGACATGCTGACATTAAACTCTGTGGCACCTAGGACCCGAAATCAGTCACGTCACTCATTATGCCGTATATTTTCACATCCCGATCACTTGGGCCTTAATATACTGAATAAAATATTGAACTACTGATTTGTTAAAGATGCAAATAAATTTTAATTTTTCACCATTTTGTTTTGAATGGATGTTTCAATTTTCAATGTTCTGGGTGCCTGCACCTTAAAACATGAAAATTTGCAAATTTTCCAAGAAATGTTTCATGCATTTTGTATTTTTATTCTTTTACTAAGTATTTCAAACATAATTTCTTTGGAGAATTGTTTTCTTTATTATTGGTAATTATTTCATTTTTTAGGTTCCAGTGTGCTCAATATCACTTTACAACCTTTAACTAAAAGTCAGTGTCGTAAATACACTATCCAGGAATTGACATTGTTTTTAAGGGAAGACGACTGCACAAAAATCAAGTATTAGCAATGTTTAATATAACAGGATTTCTACAGGCTTTACTAAAGCAAATTTAAGACATTTTTGGGGACCAATTAAACTACATTTAAGGAATTAATTAAAGAGTCACAATGTGCCAATATGCAAATGTACATGTCTAGGGGGCAAAAAATGTGACCCTGGACCACAAAACATAAGTAGCACGGGTATATTTGTAGCAATAGAAAATATACACAATATGGGTCAAAATTATCGATTTTTCTTTTATGCCACAAGTGGATATGATACTTTAGGATCTTAATGAAAAGTCTATAATATACTTTGGTTAAAAATTCTCAATGGTAGTGTAAAACAACACCCTTTTTACCTTATCAAAATGAGCTCTGCAAAAATCATTCTGTTCTGGTCAAGGTTGCTTTAAATGTTAATGAGCTCTGCTCGCCCCGCCCCTCTCTTCTCTCTGTCGAGTGGCGAGCCTGTTTACTTTAGCCGCATTTAGCCACTAAACTTGCACATTATCAGGAAAGGCTATCACAAAGATTCATAAAAAAATAAAAAAAAAAAAAACGTATACTCACTTCTGCTGTTAGTGATCCTGCATCACGAATGATTTGCACGAACATAGACGGATAAATGTAGATCGAGAAGTGCATTCCACTCACAAACAAATGTAATCTACTGCATCTTCAGCGGCTTGGATGTCGGGAGTAAATGACGACCACTATGTTCATTAATACATCCAGCAACAGAGCACCTCAATCGCATCTCTGTCATTGAAACATTGGAGGTCGGACTGTTACAGCTGATTTAAGGCGGGTCTGAGGCAAGACGCTCATGTTAATCAACTATCATGGGAGCGGCCCATTTTTTATTTTTACAGATTAATTAAAAACCACTGCATGGATTTTTATCATTATAGCGTAGATGTGTATATACACTGCCAACACACATTAATGTTCAAACAACATGTAAAAGTGATCCGATGATGCTCCAATGAAGTAAAGATCATGTTCCATGAAGATATTTTGCAAATTTCCTACTGTAAATATATCAAAACTTAATTTTTGATTAGTAATATGCATTACTATGAAGTTCATTTGGACAACTTTAAAGGCAGTTTTCTCAAAATTTAGATTTTTTTGCACCCTCAGATTCCAGATTTTCAAATTAGTTGCATCTTGGCCAAATATTGTCCTATCCTAACAAACCATAAACACAATTGAAGCCGTATTTATTCAGCTTTCAGATGATGTATAAATCTTCATTTTAAAAAAATTGATCCTTATGACTGGTTTTGTGGTCCAGGGTCACAAATGAGCAAGTCTTCAAAGTTTGAAATTGCAACATCCAACAGATCACACTGCAAAAAGTGTTGTTCTTTCTCAGATATTTTATTTTCCAGTGCAAATACCTTAAATCAAGGTACATTTACTTAATGCAAAATGGCATAGGATAAGAAGTCTTGTTTTCTGAGAAAGCGATCAAAATATAGTGAATAAAAAACAAAAAAACAAGAACAAATCTGTCAGTGGGCTCAGAAAATTCAATTTATTCAGAGGAAAACCAAGTTTTCAGACCTCATTGACAGACATTTGTTTTTGTTTTAAGCATAAACTCAATTCATTTTGTTCAGTTTCGCAGATAACATTACTTTGGAATCTTACATTACATTGGAATCTAAAGTAAATTTATCTTGATTTATGGCTGTTTAGATAGCAGAACCAGAAAACAAGACAATACACTGAGGAAGACATTCATTTTTGCAGTGTAGCAACATGTAATGGCTTTATGAATTCAAGACTTTCTGCTTTAAAACATTTTAAGGCCTGAATTCACTTCTGCAGAAACCATGACATATATATGATAATAAAATATTTCTTATATTATCATATATTGTATATATTATCAAATAATATATATATCAAAATCAAATTTCACTCCAGTACAAGCTAACTCTCAATCTCCCACTGAGCAATGACTAAGTTTCAGCATTTTATTATCATCCTGCAGCCAATATGTAAATAATCAAAGCACAATACAGTGAGAGAGTACATTTCTTAAAGCCTTGTATGCCTTTTTATAGCAAATTCACATCAACGTGCATACATTTTGTAAAAGTTCAAAATGCACTGCATAACAGCAATGACCGAGCGTGTCTGCTGGGGAGGAAAACACTACACAAGTGTCTGAATTATTTCAATCCAGGTCATAGCAGCATGGAAGAGCAGACAAATACAGCATGAAAGCATCAAAGCAGGACAGACGGTGTCGTCTCATAGTTTTGCGGTATAGCTAAAAGCCGTTCGTACACAAATACACACGGCAGAAACCCGAGAGCGCAGCACCTACTCATTAAAAGTGCTAGACTGTGAACTATCTATTTTTCAACACACCCAGCATTTCAGAAATAATAAAACATTTCGGGTGGGATGCAACCATGAATAGCTCCTGCACATTATTGCGAGTCTTGCTGCGTGTGTCTGCGAGTGAGATTGTCTGTCAGTTTAAATGTAATTTGGGCACTAGTACATCTCAAAAATAACCATGTACAAGACAGAAATTATAAGTGCCCAAAACCAACAATATATACTTAGGGCAGCCAAAAATGGTTTTTCAAAATTGCCTTGAAAAATAAAAACATCAAATGGTGCCCAAAAATAAACCCCGAGGACATTAGAGGTACACAAATGTCAAAACAAACACATGAAGTCTTTAGAAATTACTGTCTTAAACTGGTACTGAACGGCCAGACATACATGCTTTCTCCTGCTGAAAACCATCTCTACAATGATTGATGGGTCTAAGATTAGACACAAAAGGAAAACGTTTTGAGCTGCTACTGAGAGCAGTGTTTATGGTTGGTTGGTTGGGGCAGTGACTGGTCAGCAGGGGGCAGTAGATCAGTCATGAAGATTCCTTTCTTACATAAACTGGCTAAATGAGTGGCATTACGCTGTGCACTCATTAAACTCATTTTCAGATAATGCCCTTCCTACACAAACAAACCAGCCACATGTTTGACAGCACAATCTTATTCTGCGGATGACACCAGGCGAGAAAAAAAAATGCATGCAGCATTAAAATAGTCAATACAGCAAATTAAAATTAATGGAAAGTAAAAATGACATGGTAGTTAACATACACATGTCCAGCAGCGACAGCAATGTCACATCACACACTTCAAATAGAACCATTTTAAACCTCTAATTTAGAACTATTTGAACAATTCAAATTCTTGTCACTCGTCAGCACAGGCCTAAGTTATTTAAGTGAACTGAAAACAAATCTTAAAGTTTTACACTGTCATTGGTTACAGCAACTTTCCTTTATAAACTGAATAAATTCAAGAAAACTTAACATGTTGCTACTGGGGGAAGAAGTTTACATTATTTGCCAATTATCCAAGTAACGCAATAATTACAGTAATTTCATGCCAAATAAATGACAGCAGCAATGCTACACTATGTTGACACGGACAATGGCAATATCATGGTATGGCTGTAACACCATAGCATTTTAAAGTACTCTGGCACTATTAAAATGTATATGCAAGCAATATTACATTTACGTTTCAGACAAGGCAGCCACTACCGTGTTCATTGGAATACCATGGTAAATAAATATGATAATATAAACGATGTATGTAAACAACATCTCACTTACGTTTCAGATATGAGCAGTTATTGTGTTCATTTTCGCTCTCCCAAAGAATTATTTCCAAACAGAGGCCAAAACAGCGACGCGCGTCAAGTATACATGCAGTAAACAACACGAAAAATGGAGCGATTTACAACGGTGATATTCCGGTACGCGAATGTACAAAATAACACCCACTTTAGCCAATCAAAATTCTGGACTGTTTAATCAACAGTTGTCGCAACCAATGGCGTGAGCCTGGGGGCGGGATTAGGTGTTTGAGGGACCAATGACAGACAGGGACAGTGTTCGGGGAAAACCTGTCTGAAAATAGTCATCGGCCAAATTCGGAATAGTTCATTCTTATCTTTCCTTATCTATTTTTACAATTATATTTGAAGCCTCATAATATTAGTATCTGATAGCATCACATACCAAGTGTAGAGCTCTTATTACTTGTTCATTACTTTGCAAATGATCTTGAAAAAGACAAAAAATTACAAATACGCATACATCTACTGCATATTTGCAGCGAGAAATCCTGTAACCTATAAGGAGAATAAATGCTTGACACATGAACAAAACAGGACACAGGAGAATCATGCTGACAGCTCCTGTCTGTCCTGGGGCTACAGGGTTTCTGTCTGACGCTCAAACAGTCGCTTCTTTTCAGCAGTGTGGTTTTTCTCTTGTGAAAATTAGTTTGCAGCATCGAAACCACACAATTACCCCTCAACCACCTCACAAGCAGCAGCTGAGCCTGTCTGTCACGGGCCTTTACCAAAAGATGATCATTTCTCCTGAAGCACACGCAACCTCGCGCTCTTTCATAAACACCTGCGTGCGCACTTTACCCCTGCAGGATGCAGACATTGACTAGCTAATTATATAATCTGGGTAATTAGAATCATAAGTCAGAGCTGTAATAGCAGCTCTGAAACATTCAATAGAGGCTCATCTGAGAGGAGAGAGATAACAGCCTCAGCCTTGTACTACAGCACCTGAGCGCAAACCTCACACATAGCGCTGGCTGCGAACGCACGCGCTTCCTGGAAGCCCTATTATCACATGTGCCTGTGAGCTCTGCAGCGCGGCTCTGTGTTGTGTTAGTCACACAGAAAATATGTTTTATTGGAATGTTTTGATCTAGAGATCGCAGTCTGTGTGTGTGCGAGAGACGGTGTTGGGAATGGACTAGCTTTCTTATTGAATACAAGACAATGGACACCGTACTTTTTGCATTTTAATATAAATCACTGTGAGGCCCATTATTTTTCTATTAAAGTATAAAACAGTAGAATTTACTAGAATGGAATACTAGCTTACTACTTCAGCATAGCATGCATTGTATGGCATGCATTCATAACGTTTTTGTAAAAAAAATACAAAATAAAGAAAGACTGCGTCCCACTTGATGTGCACTTGAAGGCTGTGTTCCATTCTGAAGGGATTATCTCTTAAGAAGGAACTTCTGTCTATGTCTGCATGAGATATTTTTTGTTATCAAGCTTTAACAAACAAAAGGTCCACTAGGTAGTGTGCATGCACTAAACACGTCCACCTGCGATTGCAGTCAATAGAGTATACTTTGAAGGGCTTGCACGTTATAGGCCAAAGTATACTTCATTTTCCACATTCTGCACCATCTAGCGCACAACTGAGCATGAAAGCTCTTCAAAGGCCTTGTCCCAAATTAACTTACAATGGGTGCTATGTGCACTTGTCCATTAAGTCCACAAAAGTGCAGGGTGTCCTCTTTGTCATTTTAGGTGTATGCGCTAAAAGTAACAAAGGCTATGCGTCTTCCAAGCACACTTCTGCCGAGCCTGCACTGAGGCCAATTCTGCAGCATACTTCTACCCATTAAAGCGGCATTACGCCACGAAACTGTGGACTCGGTGGAAGACTGCAAAGACTTAGTGTTTCATTTGGGACAGGGCCAAAGTATACTTTATTGATTGTGAAAGTGGACGGACACATTCAGTGCATGCGCACTACCTAGCGGACCTTTTGTTTTTAAGCACACACTTTGTGTATACTTGCGGTCTTGTGAACTAACAATGGCTGCCATGTGCACTTGTCCATTAAGTCCACAAGAGTGTACGGTGTCCTATTCATCATTTTAGGTTTATGCAGTACAAATAACAAAGGCTATTTTCCCTCCATGCGCACTTCTGCCAAGTCTATACTGAGGCAAACTCCGCAGCAAGCTTCTACACAACAAAGCCGTATTACGTCACATAAGTGTGGACTTGGAGGAAAACCACAAGGACTTAGTGTTCGTTTTGGGACAGGGACATTTATACTCTGTTGATCATGAGTGTGGATGGACGCATTCAGAGCATGCGCACTACTAAGTGGACCTATTGTTTTTAAGCACACACCTCATGTATACTTGCAGCCTTCTGAACTAACAATGGCTGCCATGTGCACTTGTCCATTAAGTCCACAAGAGTGTATGGTGTCCTATTCATCATTTTAGGTTCATGCACTAAAAATAACAAAGGCTATCTGCCCTCCACGTGCATTTCTGCCAAGTCTATACTGAGGCAAACTCCGCAGCAAGCTTCTACCCAACAAAGCCGTATTACGTCACAAAAGGACTCGGAGGAAAACCGCAAGGACATAGTGTTCCGTATGGGACAGGGACATTTATACTCTATTGATCATGAGCGTGGATGGATGCATTCTAGTGGACCTATTGTTTTTAAGCACACACCTCGTATACTTGTGGACTTGTGAACTTATAGTGGCTGCCATGTGCACTTATCCATTAAGTCGACAAGAGTGTACGCTGTCCTGTTTGTCATTTTAGGTTTATGCACTAAAATTAACAAAGGCTACGGGCTCTCTAAGCACACTTCTGCTGAGTGTGCACTGAAGCGAACTCCACAGCAAATTTCTACCCAACAAAGCGCCATTACGCCATAAACGTGTGGACACAGAGGAAGACCGCAAAGACTTAGTGTTTAATTTGGAACTGGGCCAAAGTATACTCTATTGATCCTGAGCGTGGATGGATGCATAGATGCATCCACACTACCTAGTGGACATTTTGTTTAGGTGTGCACACTTTATACTTGCGGTCTTGTAAACAGTGGCTGCCATGTGCACTTGTCCTTAATGTCCACAAGAGTGTAAGGTGTCCTGTTTATCATTTTAGGTTTAGGCGCTAAAAATAACAAAGGCTATGTGCCGTCCAAGCACACTTCTACCCAGCAAAGTGGCATTGCACCACGAAAGTGTGGACTTCAAGGAAGAACACAAGGACTTAGTGTACCATTTGGGACAGGGCCAAAGTGTACTCTATTGATTGTGAGCATTGATGGACGCATGGATGTATTTGGACTACCTAGTGGACCTTTTGTTTTTTTAAGTGCAAACTTTTATATGTGCAATTGTCCACAACATTAGTGGACTGTCTGGATTGTCCATGAGTAGTAGTGAGCTTTAGGGTGGCATTTGGGATAAGGCCAATGTGATGTAACCACAAAACTATTTCTGGTTAACACATCACACTGCAAAAGGAGGATGAAGTCAAACACATAGCATTGTGGGATATAGTATGAACTTTGAAAATATATATTTTGCACTTTTGCATTCAATGTTGTGTATTGGCATTCAATGCCAGCTAGATAGAATTTAAATAGAAATTACTTAAAGTTAATCACACTGGAAATGGAATTTCAAATTGAGTGCACTGGATTGTGAAATACAGGGTAGTAGGCTAGCTCATCCAGAGATCCCATACACAGAAAATCTGAATTCTGTGCACAGCTTACCTATTATATACTGCAATAAAGAGCGGGATATTAGTATGTGGCACATTTTGCATACTACTACACTCTACAAAGATAGTAAGAGCAGTATGTTAGTATGTGATTCCAAATATATCAATCTGTGCCAACACCAGGCGGTAATCTTCAGCCTTGTGCAATGTGATGTTGAACCTTCCTGCGTGACAAACACAATCCGGTCACGCATGTGCACACACTCTCAATCCTCATGCATGCTTACAACCTGTATCTGCCCACACACACTCGCTAAAGCATCAACAGCTGAGCCAGAGCCAGAGGAGAGGAGAGGAGGCAGCTCACAGTCAGAGCCCATTTGACTCAAACACTGCTCACTGCAACACATGTGCAGGAGGGAATTAAGAGGACAGGTGGGCTGACATATTCCACTATACTTGAGTGTAATCAGACAGCAGATATTGCATGATCAAAACATTCAGGACACTTCAGGGTTAAAGATGAGCAGGATGTATAAATGAATACTGTAACACATATCTCAGCATACACCATATAAAAACTGATATGTTGTGGTTATGACATTACATTTGCAGTGTGATGAAGAGATGAGATTTTTAATTTCTTTAATTTGACTTGGTACTGATTTTTCAAAAGGTGAATTTTTTTTTCAAAAACTTTAAAAGTGATCAGGTCATGTGACAACACTGTAGCGTATTATTATTGTTGTTATAAAAATTGCACAATGACTACTCGTTTACATACTATTTTCTTTAAATAAAAGTGTATACTGCACTGTATTCAATAAAAAGCAAACCAGTCTGACATTTGTGACACATTCCTCAGGAATTTTACATATTAAGTTGCCTCTGCACAATACACTGAGACAGAATAAAGAATTTTGACATTAAAAATAAATAAAAAATCTCATACTCTAAGAGAATGAAGCTCCTCTTAAGGTATTTAAAAGTATGATTTCACAAAGCAAAACAAACTTAAAACATCAGGAGGTGAAATATATATTCCGTATCAGACACAAGGTTTTCTGTGATTCGCCTTGTAAGTGATGACCATCAACGCTCTGAGAGGATGGGTAAATAGTGTGTCTCCCTCTGCTGGTGAACAAAGAACTGTGCAGTTAACAATCAATCACTTCACAGCTATCTGTATGCGCATGAGGTTACAAAAACAGAGTATAAAAGTGTACAATCAAAAATCAAGTGTGAAAAATAGTGGAAAATGCTGTCACATGGCAGGTAAATTAGAAACGCTTTAACCAAACAAACAGGCTGTAATCACTTAAACTGGATGTTTTCTTTTCTTGATTGCAGGTAAACAAGAAGACAAATGTAACAGTTTAACTTTAGTAATCACAAACAGATGTTTCCGGAACTTTGCAGTCAGAAAATAATGGTGTTTAAAAATAAAAAGAACAGCGGAACACTGGTTGCCAAAGCGAATTAGAAGACCTGAAGTGACCGTTAGTTATAAAACATTATAAAACTCTCAATCTTCAAAAACAGTTTCCTCTTTTTCCCCAGGCAGCTGTAATAACCTGGATGGACAATTATTCATATCTGACAAAGCGGTCAGCTTTTGATGGACAGATGAAAGATTGTTGGGAAAAATACTCACATTCAGCTCGTGCTCAGCGATTTATCTGAGAAAGCCTCTGTGTACTTTCTATATCTGACCTGTAAAGCACAGCAGGTTAGTAAATACAAATATAAAATGCACTTTGAAGTGACATTACATCGTATGAACATGATTAACAAATGTCTGCTATATGTTTGGATTATGTTCACATTTTTATTCATGATGATAATTATAAATCAAAGCTTCAAACTCTTTGACCAGTGTAAAAAAACAAAAAAAAAAAAACTCAAAAGCGAAAGATAAAACAATTTTTGATGAAAAAAGGCAAAAATAATGGTTGAAGTTATCAAAATACATAGACTGTATATATTATGCTTAGGTATACATTTATAGATCTATGTAAATAATCTTTTCAAAATATTAGGGCCATTACAACCATATATATTCTCAATGTAAAAAATACATCCATTAAAAAATGTGAGGAATAATTGAGTGTAGCAGCCGTCACTGGTTATACTGATTTTTAGGGAGTTTTCGAACTCATTTATTAAAAAATACTCTTCAGTCAAAGCTGTAATGGACACACTTTCTAAACGGTTTGATTCGGCTACATTTTTGTATCGTCTGTTTGTGGAATCATATTTGATAACAACGAATAACTTCAATTATACAGTTTATACATCTTGGAAACGGTTGACTTGAGGCAAAGAAATTCGTACAGAATAGCCCTGTCTTTCACAACAATTTATCTGACACTACAATAAGAAGTGAAATATAGTCATCTGCATGAATCACATTTCTTAGTCGGTGTCTGGTGTGTGTACAACAGAATCGCAACTCTTTGAACCCAAATAAAACTAGATAGAAAAGGCTAGAAATAAAACTAAATAGAAACAGTGCCATCAGCATTAGCAAAACTAGAAATCAGAGTTTTGTCATTGGTATGTGTAAGTTGTTCCAGGGACCCATCCAGAGCTCCTCTTCATCAGACAGCGTTTGCTCGCATGGAGAATCCACCGGCTCTTTCATCTCCCCATTGTCCACTGAGGACTCCTGCTCACAGCATCCCTTATCCTGCTCCATACGAGCTTTATCGATGTTGGATTTGGGCCCTATGCTGTTAGGGCCCAAAACACTGCACTCTTTGGAGTTAAGGTTGTGATCAGTAACATAGGAATGGGCAGTGGTGGTGCTGATGGGTGGCCCATTGTCTTCTGTTCCATTTAAAGGTAAATGCTCTTCGTGTGTGACACCTAGCTTGTCCAGTTTTTTAAACTGTTTCCCTAATCGTGTTGGCGAGCCCAGTTTTAAGTTGTTGGGGTAAGGGGGCCTTCGTGTTCGGATGATGGTACCGTTTTGGGCAAGGTATACAGATCCGTTGATGTTACTGTGGCTGCTGATGTTGGGTATGCGATTGCGCTGGACGTCCGGTCCGCTGTCTTCTCCTGTTGAGGTTGTGTCATGCTCTCGGTCCAACACCAGTTTGATTCGCTTCTTTTTGCCAGCCTGGAGATCAGAGAGAAGAAATATTAACATAAATCAGCTATCAAAGAAAAACCCTTCACTAATTGGGAATGGTAGAGTCCAGGGGCCATATTCATAAACAATTTTATCTCATCACTAGGACTAACTCATCCTCCTAGCTGCAAGTTTCTTAACATTTATTATTAGCCTTAAGATTTTTTGTGAATATGGCCCTTGCCAAGTAAAACTGCATCAAACTGAATCTTCTGTGCACCCCTAGTAGAGAAGCAAACTGACCACCCAACACAAGTGGTCTCAATATCATAGAAACAACACTCACAGGATACTGTTTTTGGAAATGGAAATGAGAAGATTGAAAGTACAAGCAAACAGTCTGAACACACAGTTTAGGGTTGGTAAAGTAGGTTCACTCGAGAAGAAATTTGAGAAGCAAACCAGAATTTAAAAAAAAAAGGTTCACGCCATTTTCAGCACTTCCATGCAGTTGGAATGCTTCCAAAACACACCAGTATAAGAGAAAATCAGGAATCAAGTGGAAATCACTTCACTCCAAGGAAGAAGTCAGTTAGGTCTTACTTGGTCCCTTTTTAGAAAGCTGTTGAATCTCCTGAGTCAGAATCTGCTTCTGTTACTTCCGTGGTACCTCCGGTTCCTGACTGCCGTGAGCGACTCCTAGAGCCGCTCTCAGATCCTGAGCCACTACCTGAGGTTATGGCATCCTCATCCACCTCTGTGATTGGCGAGAGGCCTCCAAATGTCTCGTCTGAACTATGAACGCTGCTCTCTGTTGCGTACGGTGTGCCTCCACTTTCTGGCGCTGAGATCACACTTGACCTTCGTGAGACAGATCCATCGCTCATCTCACTGGCGGACTCTCTGCTCTCTGCGGTTTCATCCTCCTCCTCATCCTCTTCTTCTTCTTCAGAAGCCTCTTCTTCCTCCTCACTTTCCTCATCAATGGTGTCCTGGGAGGATCGGGTTATGATGCTCTTGCGAGAGCGCCGGCTTCCTCCTGCTGATCTGGAGCTTGTGGAGCTTCTCTCACTGCCGGACATGGAAACGGCATCTGATCCAGCATCTTCCGATGCAGTAGATCCGCTTACTTCTGTGCCAGATGCCTCTTCAGAGCCACTCACTGAGCCTATCTCACCACTGCTCTCCTCACCTGATGATCTTACTGAAGACCGGGCTGAAGAGCCCTTAGAGCTGCCACCTGAACCGCTGCCACTCGGAGTACCACTCGCACTTCCGGAAACACTCCCACTTCTGCTGCTCCGTGTTCCTGCACTCGAACGCTCCGAGGAACCCTCAGTACGGGATGATTTCATTGAAGAGCGAGCAGAAGACGGCTCTGATCCTGATCCTGACTCTTCCGTTCCTTTAGACTCTTCTTCAGATTCTTCCTCAGACTCTTTTTCCGTGCCAGAACTCTTCTCAGCACTGGACTCTTCCTCGGTTCCTGATTTTTCAGTTCCAGATCCAGACTCTTTTTCTGTTCCTGAGGTCTTTCCAGACCCTGACTCTTCCTCTGAGCCGGATTCCTCCTCTGAACCTGATCCTTTCTCGGTTGCTGACTCTTCCTCAGAATCCTTTTCGGTTCCTGACTTCTCAGTCCCAGATTTGGATTTGCTCTCCGCATCAGAGTCGTCTGGTTCTTCTGGCTCTGATTCAGAATCAACTGTGCTCTCATTGGCATCATCTCTGTCCAGATCCACTTTCAAATAATCCTTATCATCAGCAGAGCCAGCTACGCTGCTCCTCTCAGATGATTCCTCCTCATCTGAGCCTTTCTTTCGGCTCTCTGCCTCTGATCCACTCCCGCTGGCTTCTGGCTCACTGACACTGATGGACACTTTTGATTTCTTCTCCTCTGACTCTGCTGCAGACTCGTCCTTTTCACTTGCAGAACTACGACTGATGCTGCTCTGTGATTTTCTTCTAATTTGCAGCTTATTTGCAAGATTAATGCGTTTCAGGACTTTTCCAAGTCGACTCCTGGCAGGGGACATGCCATCAATGGAAGCGGATGGGCTCGCCCCACCCGCCAAGCTCTCTTGACTATCGATACGACGTGCAGATGTCAGTTTGGCATAATCTTTATCTTTCTTCCCTTTCCCAAACATCATTGGGAAGATCTTGGCCTTCTTCCATGGGGAGGTAGGTTCAGTTTTCTTTCCAGCAACGAGTAACTTGCTGAGCTTCATGACAGATTTCAACCTCCTGGCAGCTTTGGATTCTTCACCTTCAGCCTCTGCTGGCTCCTCAGCAGGAGCCTCTGGTTCTGCCTGTTCAATCTCATCCTCTGGTGGGAAATCCTGGAATCCCACACGCTTTCCACGCCCACGACCTCTCCCTCGCCCACCTCGCCCTCTTGCCCGACCCTGTTGTGACATCAGTTCCTTTAAAACAATCTTATCAATCACAGGTTACTAATATTAAATGGCCAAACTCCTTATAAAATGATACTTGAAATGAAAATGATTCTGACAAGATTATGAACAAGAGGAAAACATAGCTGCACCATTCAAGTTGCCTGTGAGTGAATGTGTAAGATTACCTCTGGTCCACCATAGTAATATCCTTCGTCTTCCATGATGGCCTCTCCATACTCATCATACATTGGAGTAATCAGCCTCCTGCGGCTACCGTAAGGTGGATAGGGATCATACCTGGATGTAAGAATTGAAATATTACAACATGTAATATTTTAAAGTTACTGTGTGCAGAACTATTACAGTTCACAGTTGTGAAATAAGCTACATTTTGTATTAACGTTTTTAAAGCAAGGTTTATTTCAACATTTAAAAGTTTATCTTGACAAATGTTGCTATTATGCTTTATTTTTAAATGAAGCCATGCAAGTTTATTTAAATTGAAATTTTGAAATTGAATAGCAATTCTGCATCCTTTGTGCTACCTCAATTCAATTCAAATTCACCTGAAAAAAAAAAAAACGTAAATTCTCACTTTCCTGTTGGCAAGCCCGTTTCCGACACTTAATAAAAAAAAAAAGGTAATTTCAACTTTTTATCTCACAATTCTGACTTTTTTTCTTGCAATTGTGAGCTTACATCTCACAATTCTGACTGTTTTTCTCAGAATTGAGATATAAACTATAACTGTGCGTTATAAAGTCAGAATTGTGAGATGTAAACTTGCAATTCTTAGAAATAAAGGCAAAATTGTGTGATATAAACTCCTAATTTTGAATTATAAAGTCAGAATTAGAGATAAACTCGCAAATTTGACTTTTCTCAGAATTGCATGATATAAACCCTAAGAAATTCTGAGAAATAAAGTCAGAATTGCAAGATATAAACACAATTCTGACTTTTTTTTCCACAGAATAGCGAATTCATATCTCACAATTCTGACTTTTTCGCAGAATTGCAAGATTACATCTCGCAGTTCTGACAACATGCAACTGCGAATTATTAAGTCAGAATTGTGAAATATAAACCCGCAATTCTGAGAACATATCAGTGGTTATCCTCCTCAAAACTGGACAACTTGCATTTGCAAATTTTATATCTCACAATTCTGAAAAAAAAAAAAAAATCAGAATTATGAGTTTATATCTCGCAATTCTGACTTTATAACTCGCAATTGTAAGTTTATATCACAAAATTGCAAATTGTGAGTTTAGATCACACAATTCTGACTTTCTAACTTCGAAAGTTTATATCTCCCGACTGTTCTGAAAAAAAAAAAGTCAGAACTGAGAACCAAAAAATTGCAATGACCTTCTTTCTTTTTTTAATTCAGTGGCAAAAATGGGGTTCAATATATTACAGATCAGATCAGATATCCAGGATGCCTATTTCAGTGACATCTGACAAGTAATAAAAAATAGACAAACTTTATGCATGGTTTTAAGTCCAATTTTTAAAGCTAACATAAATTCTAGGTATTCTGGGGTGAGACATCCAACAGTTTAGAAAAAAGGTGCACTTGTTGAAGACAGGAAAGGCAAAACAGATGCCTCATTACACTTGCAATCAACATCAGCCCATGTGTAGCTCCACCCACGCAGGACAAACAGCCCCTGTGATCCAGGGATTAAAGACTAAACCGCCATTAAAGATTCCTAAGCTCTCTAAATAGCCCTGGATCTTCAGCAGCCCCGGTCTCTCTGATATCAGGTGCAGTTCAGCCTGACAGAAGTGCAACATTTATCTTCCCCACTCTCTCCCTTGATGTCTGCGAAATCAAAGCCATCCTTCTTTCTCAAAGGCCTTGACTATGGACAAAGAAACCTTGACATTCAAAGGAATTGGATAAAAGTTTGAGGGAATTCTCAAGAAAATAATTCTCTTTTTAGCATAAAATTTTGAAATATTATTGACGCAATTTGCGAAGCATATTCTTTAAATGCCATACTTCTAGAAGATGAGAGGTAAACTTGCCTGCTGCTAAGATTAACAGCTAGATGAACAGGTGTTTTGCATCATATCTGTGTTATACTGCGTACTTCAGCATGAATGGAATTCTGAATTGACCAATCTGGGGCTATTTTAAAATGTTAAATAAGACCTCAAAAAGTCTATCATCAGAGATCTTGACATCTCGATCTGGATGTTAAAGCACATCATCTGTTCTGTGGTGCTCATAGCTAACGCTCAGAGCACTGCAGAGGCCTTTAAGACCATCTGCTGCTCCACTCGCTACAAAAATCGAATGACTCTGCCGAACGTAATAGAGGATGGCATTACACTTGAGTCTGATCTCTGAAAGTCCTACTAGCAAACATGCGGCTCACGTCTTAATGAATCCACTGAGCTTAGCTAAAGATGGCTGTGTGGAGGTGAGGGCATATTAATCTCATCAAAGCTTCCAGCATCTTTTCAGATGAGCTGACGTTAAACCATGCAGTTCAACATTCGCAACATTTGCAAGAGCATCTGTTCCAATCGTAAAACTGTTCCGATGGTACATTACGTGTCAATTTGAGAGTGTTTACACCTCTTTCTCTCGCTTCTGCTGTCTCCTTCTGTTTGCACACACAAGATGCTCAATTAGTGTATTATGCTCACTACAGGCATCTTCGTCTTTTAGCCTGAAATCACACGTCTGTAACTGAAGAGCCTCTTTTTCTCTAGCTGGATTTTTTGGGAGGCTCAGGTGTCTTGGTATCATCAAAACGATTGTGAAAATTGGAATGGAGAAAGAAGGAAAAGTACTGAAGAAGTGATCAAGGATGATTGAAATCCGAAGGACATGGGAGACAGACGGAGAGAAAGTGAGCTAAGGGGGCAGAAATTACATACTTCAGCTTCAAGAGAGGATGTAAAAACATCAGAAATACACAAAGAAAGACACACTAGCCTTGTGTATACTCTCAAACTCACCCTTGATCGTAGCTATAGTAGTCTTGGGTATAGTAATCCTGTCCAGGGTCGATACCCGATTCCATGGAGAGAGCCTAAAATACAAACATAAAGACAGATGTCAGACTTCATCTTCACACAGGCTACTAAAATTAGTCAGGGTTTGGTGCACAATTGATACAGTCGATAACTTTTCTGGCACACCGAGTGCTTGTTCACCCATTACTATAACTTAGTTTGAACTGGGAATGCAAAAATCTAGACTACTGTCTGTAAGACTTTGAATGCTTTTTTTTAAAGAGATCTTTTATGCTCACCAAGGTTTTGATCATTTATTTTATAAAAAACAGTAATGCTAGAAAACGACACTACTCTATTCAAAAATATTTAAAAATGTATTTTAAATGTCTCTTTTTATTAAGTGGATGCGTCCTTGCTGAATATTAATTTCTAAAGTATTAAAGGATTCGTTCTTTTCAGAAAAATGTCTTGATAATTTACGCATAAGATATTCATCTCTTTCTTTTCAGACATTGCTTTCAAGGTTTTTGAGGAAAACATTCCAGGACTCTTCTCCATGTAATGGAATTCAGTGAGAATCAGTGGGTAGAAGGTCCAAACTGAGGTTTCTGTGCAGCTTTAAATGGCTCTACACAATCCCAGCCGAGAAATAAGGGTCTTATCTAGCCAAATAATCGGTCATTTTCTAAAAAACAAAAAACCAATTGATATACTTGCTTGTCTTGCATTAGCTCTGCATTCACGACTTCACGCATTACATAACCACACTGGAAAGGTCACATGTGATGTAGAAGTACCGAACCAGAGTTTACAAAGAGAATGTGCAAAGTCAACGCCCTTTACAAAAAAAAGGTAAAACAACAATGTTGAACAGTTTTGAAGTTTGAGGAGAAAATGAGATGGAGTTTTTTGCCCTACCCTAACTTTTTCAAAGTACACAGAGGAAGAACTAACTACACGTGACCTTTTTAATGTCATTACGTAATGCATAAAGTTGCGGACGTGCAACGCAGAGCTAGTGCGTAATGAGCATTTGTAGTTAAAAATATATACATTTTTATTTTTGTTTTAGAAAATGATCGATCATTTTGCTAGATAAGACCCTTATTCCTCAGCTGGAATCGTGTAGAGCTCTTTGAAGCTGCACTGAAACTGCAATTTGGACCTTCAACCCATTGATCCTCATTTAAGGAGAAGTGCACTTCAAGAACAAGAATTCACAGATAATGTACTCAACCCCCTTGTCATCCAAGATGTTCACGTCTTTTTTTCTTCAGCTGTAAAGAAATTATGTCTTTTGAGTTTAACATTTTTTGCATGTTTCTCTATATAATGGACTGATATGGTGCCTTGATTTTGAACTTCCAAAATGCAGTTTAAATGCAGCTTCAAACGATCCCAAATGCTGTTGTAAATGATCCCAGCTGAGGAAGAAGGGTCTTATCTAGCAAAACGATCTGTCATTTTCATTAAAAAATACAATTTAAATACTTTTTAATCTCAAACGCTCGTCTTGTCTTGCTCTCCCTGAACTCTGTGTTTTCTGGCTCAAGACAGTTAGGGTATGTTGAAAAAGGGTATGGGAGTTTTTCGAAATACCCTAACTGTCATGAACTGGTAAAAAAAAAAAAAAACAGTTCAGGCAGAGTGAGAAAAGACGAGTGTTTGACATTAAAAAGTATATAAACTGTATTATTTTTATGAAAATAACCAATCGTTTCGCTTGATAAGACCCTTCTTTCTTGGCTGGGATCATTTACAGCTGCATTTGGGATCATATGATACCGCATTTAAACTGCATTTTGGAAGTTCAAAATTTCGGGCACCATATCAGTCCATTATATGGAGAAAAATGCAGAAATGTTTCACTCAAAAAACATAATTTCTTTACAGCTGAAGAAAGAAAGACATGAACATCTTGGATGACAAGGGGTAAGTACATTATCTGTCATTTTTTGTTCTGGAAGTGGAGTTCTCCTTTAAAGTCTACTATATGGAGAACAATCCTGGAATGTTTTCATCAAAAACCTTAATTTCTTTTCACCTAAAGAAAGAAAGATCTTGGATGACATGGAGCTGAGTAAATTACCAAGAAATTTTAATTCAGGAGTGAACTAATCCTTTATTTCTTTAGAAAATAAAACATTACAAAAGAAGAATTTGCCTGACAAGTGCAGTTTTTTCTCCTGTGTTAATTCATATCTTATTGTTAGAGTTTTGTGTGTCCTTTTTGTCAGGGTATCTTTAAAAAGAGATAACAAATCATCTTCAATAACAATAGGAAGATTTGTCAAGACACAAAAAAGAAAAAGTAAGCATAGGCATGCAGAAAAACAGAGATGCTACCTCAGGCCGGAGCAGAGAGGGTCTCAACAGCTGCTGCTGCTGCTGGCACAGTCACAAAGAGAAGAGAGGCAGAGGAGAAAAAAGGTTTGACACTAAGAGAGAATACATGAGAGGCAGCACAGAATAAAAGACAAAGACAAAGAGAATACCAAGAAAAGATGTTGCTGCATACATTTAAAATGAATGATCAGACAGAGAACACGACAGCACAAAGATGCGCATTAAAAACAGGAAGGGAAAAAAGAGGGGGAGGGAAAAAAACGAGCTCCTGCTGAGAAAGATAATGGCAGAGATGCAGATGAGGGGAAAATGCTCCATCTTAAGAAGCAGACCCAACTTTAACAGCTAAAGTGCTTGAAAGGTCAGAAAAGGTTGTGTTTGACAGCATGCATATGCAACCTATCTGCATTAACTTCGCAACTTAGACATTGACGTGACATGTTCTCGCTGCAAAAATACATGTGCAGGCAGAACTGAAAAAAGACATGACTCTTCAATTTACACTCCTTAGTGGGGTGTAAATGTAAGTTTAATGGCAAAGTTTCTATTGCTCCCTTCATCTCATTGTGATTCCAGTGTAAGCCTCTTACGAGGCACTATTGGCAGCCTGAAGTGATAAGGGAACAAGACACTCTTACCTTTGACTTATTAAAGAAAAATCAACTACATAGAACTTTTTAGGTAATCGAATGAAAATCTAAGAGGTGTTTACCCGTGCAAAAGTCGCCATCTCAATGCCATGATGAGGTATTATTCATATCCATGGAGGAAATCTTTCATAGTTAGAATTAGGAGTTTCTACAAAATCCTAACTCTGAGTGACAGAAATAGTGATCAGATCAAAGGAGATTTTATAAAAAAGACTCACCTCTCTGCCAAAGCCACGCCTGCTGAAAGAGACAGAAAAGAAACATGATTATGAAGGACAGCATGTAGCTGTAAATGTGACATCTGTTGACTAGCTAAGTGATTTTAGATTTTTTCTTGTAGAGTCTGACTCACTTTTATTGTACAGAAAGCATTTCAACACTTCCTGTCCTCTCTTATCACTGGACCAGAATGAAAACACCGTATTTAAATGGAAAAGCACTTGAAAGATAAAAATGCACTCGGGGAAATGGGGCAGATAGTCCTGACACAAGCAGTTTTACCTACAACGAAGGCTTCACAAGCACGTTAATCTGTTTTTTTCAAAATAAGTCATTTTCTGATGAATGGTGAACCAACACATGCGCACACACTCACACTTATACACAACCTAAGTTTAATGCAGTAGCTGTAAACCGTCCTATCAAACCCTAACAAAATTTCCCGGAAAGTTGCATTCGAGGGGTCTCTCAAGGGCCAAGAGCAAAACCCACTAAGTGATTAAAACACTGTGACAAATGAGTAGCATGTTGTTCTGATTGTGTGTGTACCCAGTGTTCCCTACATCATGAGGACCAAATGTTCCCATAAGTATAGTAATACCAGTAAATCTTGACCTGGTGGGGACATTTTTTTTTTTGGTCCTCATGAGGAATCAAGGCTATAAATCATATAGAATGAAGTTTTTTGAAAATCTAAAAATGAAGAAAGTTTTGCATGAGGGAAAGGTTATGGGTAAGGGGCCAGAAAATACAGTTTGTACAGTATAAAAACCAACAATCCATAGGGTGAACCTTACATAAAATAAAATAAAATAAAATGCACACAATCTAAAAATGCAAAAAAAGTGTGTGAGGAGTAAGTTTAGGGCAAAGAGCAAAAAAATAAAACAAATAGTTTTGGAACAAAATTGTCCCACAAAGTGAACATCAGAAGAAACATCCTCAAAACAATCTATAGGGTAAACAAAACAAAACAAAAAAAAAAAAAAGAAAAGAAAAGAAAAGAAAAGAAAAGAAAAGAAAAGAAAAGAAAAGACACTGGACATGTTTTTAACAGGTTTTATGAAAATCACCCCATAAATAAAAATGCAGATTAACACAATAATATGTGTTTTGAGGGTGAACCTTACATAAAATAAAATAAAATAAAATAAAATAAAGACACTCTTCTTAACAGGTTTTATGAAAATCACCCCATAAACTAAGATGCAGATTAACACATTAATGCGCTTTTTGAAGCAAGTCATTTTCTGATTAATAGTAAACCAACACATGCACACACACTCACACACAACCTATATTTAATGCAGTAGCTATAAATTGTCCTATCATACACAAACAAAATTTCCAGGAAAGTTTCATTTGAGGGGTCTCTCAAGGGCCTAATATGAAACCCGTTAAGTGATTAAAACACAATGACAAATGAGCAGCGTGTTCTCTGTGTGTGTGTATACTTGGCTATAGTTTTGGCACAAAACTGCCCTACAAAGTGAACTACATACCCATTCACAGGGTGAGTCTAAAATATAAATAAAATAAAAGGACATGGCCACTGGACATGTTCTTAACAGGTTTAATGTAATTTACTCCATAAATAAAGATGCACAAAGTGGTGCATGTTCTGTTTCACATGGATAAGTTATAAAACATCCATGTCAAACACACACAAACACATTTCTCTCACATAAAATAACTGAGAGTGTCAGATGAGTGATGTGGGATGTGTGTGTGTGTGTGTGGGAGGAAAGTGGCATCTCTGTTGGTGTCCCTCAGAAACAGAAATGCCGGTTTTCAATTCTATGAATGCAAAGAACAGACTGCATTGCATTCTTGTGTACGACTACCTTGAATGAACAATCTTGGAAGGTCAGGAGGATACACAACGCATATAAAAAACCATTACGGTAAGATCTCTTTTTAAAGGACAAAGTGCAGAGACAATGTATTTTCATTTTCTAATAGAGCAGGAGAGATTAGTTTTATTTTGTTTAGTGAAGCAGGTAATATGAAAGGAGAGAGGAAATGACACGAACACAGCAGAGAAAGAAGAGAATTAGGGTTAGTGATGTCAACGGCAGACTCATTGATTGATTCATTAAGCTTCTCCAGACCTCACCGTCTGTGCTTTCATCCTGCTGAGCAGGTCATGTTAATATAGAGCCGATCCTTTAAACCTGCAAACAAGCCCTGACACGTCCACACAACATCCATTCAGTCTACACATACACACTGTAAAAAATAAAAAACACAATTTGTTAAGTCAGCTTAAAATAATTTGTTACCCAGCTGCCTTAATATTTCAAGTTCAGTCAACTAAAATAAGTTTAGTCAACTTGAAATGTTAAGTTGTACTAAGTAACAACTTAGATATTTGTGTTTGCTAAACTTAACAGATGGGTAACCCAGTAAGTAACCTAGCTGCCTTAAAATTTTAAGTTGATTCAAATCAAATATCTAAGTTGTCACTTAGTATAATTTAACATTTCAAGTTGAATGAAGCCAGGTTACAAATTATTTAAAGTTGACTCAACAAATTGTTTTTTACAGAGCAGTTGAGGTCAAAAGTTTACATACACCTTTGCAGAATCTGAAAAAAATGTTAATTATTTTACTAGCCATTCACACTGAGGACAACTGATGGACTCATATGCAACTATTACAGAAGGTTCAAACGCTCATGATGCTCCAGAAGACAAAAATGATGCTTTAAGAGTCAGGGGTGTAAACTTTTCAATTATACTTTTATATTGCAATAATTTCACAATCTTCAAATTAATGTAGAAACTACATAAAGGAAGTATATTTTGATATTTGTTTAATGCCATTTTTTATGAATGAAGGCAAGTATCACTGATACCAACTGACGTTAATATTTAACCATTGACTATAGCCATTCAACATTACAGTATAACTGAGAGCTTTTAATTGAACATTTATTAAACTTGTAATTTAAGTGAACTTAAAACAATCTTCACATAAACCCATAACAATAACTGTCATATAGCTACCTGTGCCCTTCAGCAAGAAAATCTAGCCAAATTTAGTAAAGTTATCAAAAACTAAAATTTGAATTAAATAAAAGATAAAGCTTAAGACTACAGAGGTTATTCATTTCCTCTTTTTTTAATTTTGTTCTTTGATTAACAGACATCACAGCAGCTGGTTATTAGTATATTTTGGCTGCTGTTGCTTTAAAAGCTGCCACTGCTGAACTTGAAGCGGATCTGACACTGCTTTAAATGTGACTCTTAAATATTAAACACTTACATGCACAGTTTTAAAGCAGCTTTAGTCGCCTTTTTTGTAACTTCATGACTTAATTGACGACATAACTACGACTAACTACATACTTGTAGTTTCATTTGGGTTTGAATATAATACAGTGCTTTAATAGGCTGTAGCTTAATACAGTGCGCCGGCATATTTATGCATGCACTTGAAGATCACACCCTACGAGCACAGTATAAGGGCTGACAGTCTATAAAAAACGTCAACTCTTCAGCATAAAAAAGGAAACCAAACTGTTAGATTATCTTGAGTAATTTTTGCTTATTAGTATGGTTGAATTGGATCGTCGAAGGTCGGCAGCAAAGACATTGGTTAATAAAATGGGATTAAATGCATAAAGGATACTTGTATTATTTAACATATTTAATTATTGCAGGTTTGTGTCATATTCATATTGCAGGTGTCATATTGCAGGTTTGTTTAATTTCACTAATTTCGTCATATTCTGAGTTTAATTTCACTTCATTTTGAGGAATACTGAATCTGTTTTTTGTGAGTGAGATGAATTAATACATGTTTATATTTATTCTAGAATTAACATCTTACTCCCGATTTCTCTCAACATGGGGAAAGGAGAGCATTTAATCAATAAATGGGGGGAAAAGTAACTGGCGTTACTTATTTGAAAAAAGTAACTCAATTAAAAAGTAATGTGTTACTTTACTAGTTACTTGGAAAAGGTAATAATATTACAGAACTTAGCATCCGATGACCCCTTTAACACATTAAAATGAAAAATTAAAATTTTAACACCACTAATTATTTTTTCTTGTGGACTATATGTGAATGTCTTTTATGTGAAATATCTTATTCAGGTCAGTACTAAATAAAAAATAACATGCATTCTATATGATCCTTCTTACTTTGGTAAAAATAGTTAACATTTTGCAGATTCTGCAAGGTGTATGTAAACTTTTGACAGCAACTATACTTTTTTTTTTTCCTTTTTATCTCAAAATTTCAAGTTTATATGTCACAATTCTTACTTTGTTCCTCACAATTCGGGTAAAAAAAAGCCAGAATTGTGAGAAAAAAGTCAGTATTGACCCTTCGCCAGGAGCTTGATTGAGAGTCGATCTGACCCATCCTAATGCAGACTCTGCAAAGGGTATTGTGTGAGATAAAAATTCTTAGTTGCTTTTTAAATTTTTTATTCCTTGGCAGAAACGGGCTTTCATATTGATTTCACCTATAGAATAGACAACAAAGGGCTAAAAATATAATCAAAAATTACAAACGATGTGAGGCAGATGATTTATGTGCAAACTGAATGGATGCTGTGTGGACGTATCAGAGCTTGTTTGTAGGTTCAGAGGAACGGCTCTATATTCACATACCCTGATCAGCAGGATGAAAGCACAGACGGTGAGGTCTGGAGAAATTTAATTAATCAATCGATGAGTCTGCCGTTGACATCGCTAACCCTAATTCTCTTTCTCTGCTGTGTTTGTGTCTTCCTCACTTCCTCCCTCCTTTCATATTACCTGCTTCACCGCACAAAATAAAACTAATCTCTCCTGCTCTATTAGAAAATGAGAGTATTTTATCTCAGTACTTTGTATCTTTTAAAAAGAGATCTTACTATATTTGTTTGGCATTCTTAAAGGAGATGTATCATAAAAAAAATAAAAATAAAAAAAATCTGACTTCTTCTGTTTAAGTGCTATATTTGGGTCCCCGGTGCATCTACCAACCCAGAAAATGTGAAAAAGGACAACCCAGTAACTTCGTTTTTGTAAGCCTTTCTCTGCAAGCATGTGGAAAAAATGAGCTACTCAGATTTTGCTACCCCCGTGATGTAGAAAGGGATCTTATTATAATATTACCGCCCCTTAATCTGCACGTTTCCACCCATAGCGCCTTCACTATTCCAGTTCTAACTGTTCTGTCTTTCGCTGCACAGTCCCAGCCTCAGAGGACACAAAAGAGCAGTGGATTTATTCATTTATTTACTGTATATTACACTGCTGCCACACAGATCTAATATAAAAATTCAATTTCTTTCCCAGCTGTTTACCTTCACAGACATAACCCACTCTTTTTGTAACTCATGTGTGTTTTTAACATGTCATGTGACACCTGCTTTCTGTGCACATGCTTCGGGTGTATGTGCCCAAAAAAGTCTATATCAGAAGTTTAAACTGATGTGGCTTTAAAACGCATGATTTCAGCATGATAGACATGATAATCAAAACCAAACAAATGTTTTTTTGTCAGAGTATCTGAGATAAATGAGCAGAAGCTCATTTGCATTTAAATGCACGGAAACAGTGTGTTTCTGCTTCTATTCAAAAGAAGCTTTTTCAAAATGACATAATAAATGATCTGTGGGGTATTTTGAGCTGAAACGTCACAGACACATTCTGGGGACACCTGAGACTTATATTACATATTGTAAAAAGGGGCATAATGGTCTCCTTTAATAGAAAATCAATAGTTAATTAGATATTGTATAAATTATTTTAATGTATGTGTATCTCACAAGTCTGACTTTTCAGAATTTCAAGCAACAACGTTCAACAAAACTTGTGAGATATAAAGTTGCAATTACCTTTTTATTATTTTTTTTTTATGTAATTTTTTTAACAGTTATTTTCATGTGCTTTTCCAAGGTGCGCTAACACATCAGAACCAAAGATGAGACATTAGCAAATCGGTGTGCATTTGATTATGGGATGATGACAGATTTCAACCAGATTTTTCGATATGAATGAGGGAGACGCCATCTGCAGACCCCTGCTGAGATATTGTAGGAGCTGTTTGTCTGAAAGGAGAGGCATTGACTTCACGCCTGATGGGGTGAATTCAGTGGGGAACGGCGGAGCGAAAGTCCCCCTGCCATGTGCCACATAAACGATTAGCTGTATTGTTTAATCTCTACGTGATTCTTGTCTGCTTGAGTTTCTGAAAGGGCAAAAACATCCGCAGGACCAATCTGAAACAGGAGAGCTTCAGGAGGTCTGGCACTCTAGACAGCTTTTAAAAAGGGTTAGTGAAAGTAAAAAAACAGGGGAGAGAGACAGAGAGAGAGATACTGTGAAAAAATCAGAAAGATATTTAAAGAATGACCTGCTTTTAACCTTCAAAACCAACCTTACTTATTTTCTTAATGCATGTTCCTAGTCTTATTGTGCATGATTCACCAGCGCTCATTATTCCAAATAAAAATGTCCCTTCCGAATCTTTAATCAAAAAGTAATGACCTGCTCTTCCTTTGAAATGACCTTCCTTTTCCATTGACATTTCTTAGGCTGTGCAGGGTAATATGATTTCATTCATCCTTTTTCTTTTTTCCGATTATAATAAATTGATCAAACAAAATCTGATCTTTAATTATAAGGCCCATTCTAATCAAACTTGATAACAATCTCTGTCACCACCTTCATCATCAACGAACGCTCCTCTTACAGTCACATGATTACGATGACAGCTCATCACGCCAACATCCACCTGCTAGACAGCATGTGCTACCAGTTAAACATTAAATGTTCAGTTCAAATATTACTTTGAATAATCTGATAAAAAATGAATTTATTTTCATACATTCCATTGGTAAAACATTATTTCACATGCTCAAATTTGCGTAAAAATGTGTAAACTGACAGCATGCAAATTAATGCATGCTATGCATATTGTGCAAATCTATATAAAAGTTAAATATACTTCCGAAATATTATACAAAAATAAAAAATAAATTACTACCGTTCAAAAGTTGCAGGTCGGTAAGATGTCCAGTGCTCACCAAGACTGAATTTATTTGCTCAAAAATACAGTAAAAACAGTAATATTGTCAAATACTAAAACAACTGTTTCTATTTTAATAGTTTTTAAAATGTAATTTATTCCTGTGACATCAAAGCTGAATTTTCAGCCTCATTTCTCCAGTCTTCATTTCAGAAATCATTTTAATATGCTGATTTGGTGCTCAAGAAACAATAAATACGCAGCTTAATATTTTAGTGTAAACCAGGATACTTTTTTTTTCAGGATCCTTTAATAAATAGAAAGTTTAAAAGAACAGCATTTATTTGAAATAGAACGTTTTTTTGTAATGCTTTTAAGCAAGCAAGCAAGCATTAATTTCTTTTTTTTTCTGTTTTTTACTTATTTTTTTGGAGGGCTTTTTATTGCGATAGGACAGTAGAAAGATGACAGGAAAGAGCTGGGAGGAGAGAGGGGAGCGGGATCGGCAAAAGACCTCAAAACAGGATTCGAACTTGGGACGCCGTGAGCTCAGTTATGCTATATTTCGACACACCCATCACAAGCATTAATTTCTTTAAAAAAAAAAAAAAATCTTACTGACCAAACTTTTGAAGAGTAGTGTGTTACATTTCCATTTTCATATTACCAAAGTTACCAGAATAAACAAACAAACAAAATAAAATACTGTTTGTCTGCAATTTGACATCAGCAGAACAGTTTAAATCACTAAATTAAAAATAATAATAATAAAGAAAAACTGTTTAGAGGTAGAATGTTCTACATGAACACACACATTCGCACGTAACTCTTTACTGCAAATTCCTTTTCCTGTACATTTAAAAGCAATTTTATTATAATCTATTAGAGCTGTTCTTATAAAAATATTATTTGCTTATACTAGGATTTCATTGTCCAAAAATAATAATTATAGCATAATAAATACCTGAAATCAAATTCTTCACTCCCTTTCTTTGCACAAGTGACAATTCTCTGAAGTACTTGAAGTTTAAAGACAACTCTCTCATTTATGCACTGAGAAAAAACACCTTTCAATCATACTGAAGCCGGCCACATGAAACTACATGCTTTTGACCTTCTTTGAAGTATATTATAAAGTGCTCTCAAAGTAAAGTGCCCTCAAAATAATACATTAAGAAGTAAGTAATGAAACAGAGAGAGGATGTGTAAGAAAGCAGATATGAAAAGAGTTCCAGAGTTCATTCAGAAATGAAAGGCTGGGGTGGGCGGAGTCTCTCATTCCGCTGTGACTGGTTGATTTGGGAGCTGAGCAGAGAAGTCTGATTGGCTGCTGTCTGTTTCACCTGGTTCAGACTCTTTTAGAACAACAGTTGTGGAGTCTTTACTTCCTCCTTCACAATTGCTGTCATCTCTCACATCAAAGCTGTTGCCATATCTACCCGTGTTCTTGAGGATCCCTCTTAGTTTAGGTGTAGGAGTCGGACACTGAACGGAGGGTTCGGGAGACTGAACGGGAGTTGGGGTTGGAGGCGGGGTTAAGTCCTGTTGCAGAGGTGGAGGAGAAAGAAAAGGGCGGGTTGAATCATGAAGAGATGTTGGTGAACTTTCCGGAGATTCCGATATGAATTCCAATGTGATCTCACAAGGCTCCACCGTCATGTAATTGGATATACTAGAGCTGAACTTTCTCAGGACGGGTGGAGTCGGCTTCTTAGCCATGGGTGGTGGAGTCTCGCCGTCACCCCCTGTAATGATAATGCAGGGTGGGATGTCCTTGCCAACAGAAATTGGACTGGATGAGAACATGAAGGCGCTTAGCAGTGGGTCGTCCGGATCTAGAGACGCGTAAGAGTCCCGGCTCTGCCTTGGCGTTCGTTCAGCTAAAGCTTGCTGCTCAAACTGCCTAGCTTGTTCTCGGACTGACAGCTTTGTTTCTGTGCTTCGACCACTTTGGTCTACATCAGCATCAAGAGTTTCCCTGCTGTCTTTAAGCCCCGCCTTCAGCTCTTGCTCCTCCCACTCGGCCGGATCCCATAGAGCCTGCCGACGCAGAGCATCATAAAGCCTTCGTCCTCGAATACGGGATGGCAGGGACCAAGAAGTCATCTGGCTGATGGGGCTCGTCGGAGACGGGACGTCACTGTCCAAAAACCCACCGACTCTTCGCACCTCCGAGTTGGGCTCCGGACTACTGGACGCTCCATCGTGGTAAAGCGGATTTTGTGTGGTGAGCGGCCGTTCATCTGAGAGGAAGGTGATGCTGCTTTCTGACTTAGGCAACTTGCCAAGCAACTTTCCGTTTTCGGCACACAGTTTGTGAGCGGTGATAGCACGAGAGGCGAAGTCTCTTAAAAGACTCTGACGATCCGCCTCCTCGATTACAGACTTTCGGCGCCTTCTGCAGCCCACGAGAGAAAATGAAAGGAGAGGAGATTGAAGCATGTGTGGAAAGAGACAGGGAGGAATTGAGGGAAAAGAACAGCCATGGGAGGACAGAGCGCTAATGACCCACAACACAAAATCCTTCACTTTAATGGACTTTGAAAGAGCTTGGCCAAACAAATTTGCACACAAGCTTTAAGGAAGCTAAATCAAACACTCTCAGTCAGGACTTCTGTGACAAATGTGACCCTGGACCATAAAACAAGTCTTAAGTAGCACAGCAGGGCTCTAGACTAACTTTTTGCACTGGTTGCACTGGTGCGCCTGGCGCCTGGTGCGCACAAAAGTTAGGTGCACCCAAATTTTCAACCGCATCGCATTTAATCGTCGTTTACAATTATTCTTATTCATAATGTTATGATGAATGGATGGTTCATTTTTAACAGCAGATTCAGCTGATCTGCACATCCCTGCACATTTATATAAACTTATAATCACTCCATCCACGCTTCACTCAAGCCAAATCCACGCTAAAAAGAATAACGTTAACTGACATCTGGACGTGACTCTCCGCAATCTCTGGTGAAATCGGTTGGGTGTTTGAACGCCTACTGGATCCTTGGACAAAAGTTTACAGTGGTTCACCCAGTTTAAGAAATTTCTGATCGTAAAAATCGAATTATTTACATTTTTAATGTATTGTTTTCGCAATGGTGGGCTGTCATGATTTTGGCTAATGCATGACACTACTGAATGATGCGCATCAGAGGGGATTTAGAAGTGGGTATACTCAAAGCCGACTGATGAAGAAATGGGTATACGCAGGTTCTGCACTACACCACTGCATATTACTTTACTCAGTAGCATTAACACAGTCGTAACTCCCTTCAAACTTTATCTGGAATGTCACCTTTTCTGTCACAACTTTTCGAACAGGCGAACAGACACACACACAAATGAAATTGTTTGCCTGATGAAAAAAGTATTTAAAACAGGTTCACATTTTAGAAAATGTAGTTAATATTTGCCTCATTATTGATTCATCTCATCCACCCGTGACCCACCCGCAAATAATCAGAATTTTTTTTTATTAGCACCGCAGCGCCTGCGGATATAACCGCCATCCGCGCATCACTAATTGCTGGCCATGGTCTTCCCACACTCTTTACAGTAAATGCAGTTCATTATATTATCGGCTTTACTGTAGCTTAACCAGGGAAACTGGTCAAGCCACTCAAGCCGCTCTTCACTATCTCTGATTGGTTTAGACCACGATAACGTGTGTCTGTTGAACCACAGTCGCGGAGACTTTTTTTTTTTTGCCCTCGAACAGCTGGTCGCACCAGTGCGACCTCAGATTTTTTTTTGTTGCACCATTGAGAAATTAGGTCGCATGTGCGACCAAATTGGTCACACTCTAGAGCCCTGCACAGGTATATTTGTAGCAATAGCCAAAAGTATACTGTATGGGTCAAAATTAGCGATTTTCTTTTATGCCAAAAATCATTAGGATATTAAGTAAAGATCATGTTCCATGAAGATATTCTGTAAATTTCTTACTGTAAATATATCACATTTTTGATTAGTAATTTGCATTGCTAAGAACTTCTGCACCCTCAGATTCCAGATTTTCAAATAGATTTTCAAATTTTCAAATAATTTATTCAGCTTTAAGGTTATGTATAAATCTCAATTTCCAAAAATTGACCCTTATGACTGGTTTTGTGGTCCAGGGTCACAAATAGTCTTAAAAATAGTCTTACTAATACTTCAGGAAACATTATGCTAAGTTTGATTTAGAATATTGAATTTCCAAGTTCTTATTTAGAAAAGCATAACAAAGTTATTATAGGAATTAGTTTTCATGATAAATATTCACTTATAAACCAATAACATGCTAATTTTTGATGGAAAAGATGTGTAAAAGACAACTAATGATCTTTTTTCTTGGTAATCATAGTACACATCATAGGTACACTGGTCTGGTATAAAGACATTTTCTCCTAAACCACATCTGCTGTTCACTATGCACCTGAAAGTTTGGTGGATGCAAAAGCACAAAAGTTGATGTGATAATAAATAGCTGTTTGACTTGGTATGACAAGGCCATATCAATCATATCACATTATTATGGGATCTCCTTCAAGCAGTGTATGAAGCTCTCAGATTCTTTCTTTTTTATTACAGTTTTCTATATTTTTAAACGAACATTTTAATGACTGGGTATTTATTGAATGAAATATGCACATAAAATTGAACATCTTAGATGTCATGGGGTGAATAAATCATTAGGAAATTTTTATTCTGAAAGTATATATACCCTATAGCTGACTTTGTATGGAAAGCAGCAAAAATACAATGAATGCAAGCTGGCATAAAAAATTGTGTATTTCCAGCTATGAAGCACAAAGATCATACACTGGGACTCATGAACCAGTCTGAAATCCCTATCTGTTCAGCTAATCTTCGTTCAGACATCAATCAAGATGATCTGTGACAACAGCAAGTCTCAAAGTGAAGGACTACGACGAACCACTAGAGCCGGGAGGCGAGGGCTTTATCTAGCCAAACTACTAAAGCTTTAATCCACTACAGCACTACACACATATCTGTGCATTTTTTCTTTTTAATGGTAAATAGTATCAACTATTCCTTTCAATATGCAGTATGACATAAATCGAGGCATAAAAACGATTGAAATGATAAAGGAAACTAGCAGAGAAGTTACACAGGGACTAGAAACTACAAACTACAAATGTAAGTCAAGAGGGATTCTAAAATACATTGATAGAAACGTGTAAGAAAGAGCACTGCAGGGAAATGCAGCATATTTTATGTTACTCACTGTAGTCCACGGCTGGAAAATGCAGAGAAGATGAAAATGAATGAAACATGAGAGGAAAAATGCATGTAGACAGAGGGATACGTTGACAATTTAACACAGGCAGGCCCTGTTCACATTTGCCATTAACATGCATTTTCAGTGACTGATTTAAAAAGAGAAACTTGGCTGATGCAAATGTACACAAAAAATATGTTCCGCAAAGGTGTAAATGCAAATGTGTTTTTATTAATCGCACATAGCACAACTAAGTAGGTAATATATACGTGGAGGTTTCTGTGGATAAGTGCGATTGGATCTCTATTCAAATCGTGATGGAAAAGCACTGGAGTGCAAGGAATTCATGCAATCTAGCTAAATAATATCCGGATACTCTCTGGATATGAAATGCATGCCAATATCAGATGTAAAGAGGTCTGAGAGACACATATAAAAGGTAAATAGAGAGGGAATGCAATCACTCATCCATTCAATCATTCATTACACACATGAAGGAAGTGTGCAACATGGTATATGCAGCAAACTGCATAAATAGATATTTCAGTGGGACGGAATGCACAGAAAATATATTTGGGTCATATTTCACCCCAAAACCAACTGAAAAATAAGAACATAATTTTAGGGTTATTAAGATTTTGGTTATGCATTGAAAAAATATATAACTGAATACATAAACAAATAAATAAATGAACGTAAAGGTATTTCAGCTAGCAACACTTCTCATTTTCATTTAGTTTAAAGGGTTACTCCACCAAAATATCTATCCAAAATATCTTAAATTGTGTTCCGAAGACGAATGAAGCTTTTACGGGTTTGGAACGACATGGGGGTAAGTGATTAATGACAAAATTTTCATTTGGGGTAGAGTAACCCTTTAACTTGTACTAAAATAAATAATAAATAAATAACGAAAACTATTTTGACATTTAAAAAAAAAACAAAAAACTAAAACTTTAAATAAAAATAAAATGTTATTAAAAAAATACAGAATTAAAACTATATATTAAATTCTAATTACATAATTAAATTTAATTTGGGATGAGATTTCTGTTAATGAAATGTTAAAAATAAATAAATTAAATACATGAATCAACAATCAATCTGAAGGTCACAGAGAGAATCCTTAATCACTGTTTTATAAGGTTGCTGACAGCCTACTGTTTTTATTAATATCCAACAAAAGAACAAAATGTTTGCCCAAATGCACAAGCAAACAAATTCTACCCTAATGTTCCTTTCTGTTGATGGTATTAAACTGCAGTTCAGGAACATGGTCCAGCAATCTCAGCATCTATTCTAATGGATTCAATACAAAAGCGCGTCTTTTTCGTTGTCTGTTTGTGTTAGCAGCTGCATTTGTTTTGATTGCATTAAATCAAAAGCACTTTAAAAGGCTTTACCTGAGGGACGCAGATGCTGTGCTGTGGCTATAATCTTTTAATCTATTAACATTTTATTCCACTCACAACAGCCTTCAGCCTGGCAACGGACTCCTGCTGCACCAAACCCACACGTCCAGCGAGCACATCTCTGTGGACGGACTTAATATTAAACCCAAAACCACAGCTAATGTACCAAGGAAATAAGTACCTTCGGGATGTCAGAAAGGAACAGTTTCTCCCTTTGGAGAATGTCAAGACCAGGAAAAACTTGTTTCTTTTTCAAATGAAGAATCGGGTCAGGGCATTAAAGGAATAGTTCACCTAAAAATTAATATTCTGCCAGCCTATTATTTACACACCCTCATTATTTCCAAACCTGTGAGACTTTCTTTCCTCCATGGAACATGAAATAAGATATTTAGAAGAATGTTCATACTCCTTTTATCTGTAACACTGCGCCGCAGTTTTGCATTCACACATAATCTGACAACTGTTTGATGCCCATGACCTTTAACGTCATTGGTTCTTTTATGCCTTGTGTATTTAGTAGATTTGAATATGTAATATTTTAAATTTTACTACATTTTCTACACCAAAACAATTTTCATTTCTATAAATTTCACATATAATATCAAAGACATGGAAAGTAAAACATCAGATTATTATGGTGACACACATATATTTGTTCACTCAATTGTGTCATAATAACAAGATGTTATGTCAGTTTAACAAAATCTCTCATAATAACAAGAGGTTAAGTCGCTAAAACATTTTTCTCATCAAAACATCTTTTCTTGTATTAACAACGTTAATGTGACATCATTTCTCATAACTTGCTGTTAAAACATCTCATTAAAACAAAAATCATATCTTTTCTCGTAATAATAAAATGTTATGTTGCTAAACAACATCTTTTTCTTGTTAAATTGCCATATTTTTTCATAATAATGAGATGTCTCATTAAAATGTTACTTTTCTTGTAAAAACAAGATGTTATGCCGTTCAAAATTTTTTCTTGTAATAATGAGATGTCGGTAAAGCGTCATCTTTTCTCATAATAACAACATATGTTGTTAAAGCAACATCTTTTCTCGTAATAACGAGATGTTTTGTCGTAAACAACATCTTTTCTCGTAATAAAGGTATGCTGTTAAAGCAAGATCTCTCGAATAACTTGATGTTATGTCGTTAAAACATCTTTTTCTCGTTAAAACGACATCTTTTCTCGTAATAACAAGATATCATTAACTTTGACGTCTTTTTTCATAATAACAATGTTATGTCATTAAAACATCTTTTTCTTGTTAAAACAACACCTTTTCTTATAATAACTTGACATCTTTTTTGCGAATGACATCTTTTCTTTTAATGCGATGTTGGTAAAGCATAATCTTTTCTAATAATAACAGTTTAATGTCATCTTTTCTCGTAATAACGAGAAGTTATGTTGTTAAAACGACATCTTTTCTCTTGACATCTCTCACAAGAACTTGATGTTATGTTGTTAAAACATCTTTTTCTCATTAAAAGATCATCTTTTCTCGTAATAACGAGATGTTGTTTTAACGACATAACGTCTTTTATCTTTTTCTTGCTAAAATGTAATCTTTTCTCATAATAACAAGATACGTCATTAAAAAAACATCTTTTCTCATAATAACGAGATGTGTCGTTAATGTGACATCTCTCACAATAACTTGATGTTATGTCATTAAAACATCTTTTTCTCATTAAAACGTCATCTTATATCGGAATAACGAGATGTTATGTCGTTAAAACATCTTTTTCTTATTGAAATGACATCTTGTCAAACATCTTTTTCTCGTTAAAAGGTCATCTTTTCTCATAATAACGAGATATGTTGTTAAAGCGACATCTTTTTGTTGTTAAAATGACATCTTTTCTCGTAATAGGGAGATATGTCGTTAATTCGACATCTTTATGTTGGTCCGTGTTAAAAATGTTTTTGTGTTTTGGTCCAAAATATTTTTGTGGTGTTCCATACAGGTTTGGAATGACAGTAAAAATTAATGGCAAAAATAAAATTTTTGGGTGAACTATTCTTGATTTTTCAAGACACACACACACACAAAACTTTTAGAAAAGTCACATTTTCTCCTGTTCTGTGAATATTCACAAGCACACACAAATCTTGTTAACCATCCGTCTGGTGAAGGTTGAAGGTATTATTTCAGATAGGTAACTTACATGCCGCCGTCTCCCAGCTCCTCGTAGAGATTGGTCTGAGCGCCACCTCCTGTCGATTTGCCAGCAGGAAGAGCCATCTGGATACGGGCGGTTTTGGCACACTCGGCCTGTCTCCTGTAAAGCACCCCCAAAGAGTGAGTTTCCTTCTTTTCAAAAGGCTCATTTCAGCTCTATTATAGGAGGATATGAGGTCTGGAGCTCCGGCAACTCTCATTTGATCTGTTCCAGCACTTTTTATTCATGCAATGCAAAATATCATGGGTTATTCAGCACCTTTCACACTGAGATGAGGTGTTTTATTAGGAGGAAGCTGAACCCGGCTCACTTTGTACTCTATGAGGTCATGAAACCAGTCATTTCTGTTCATTTTCAAAGGCATCGCTATTGTGCTGGAATCAGAGAGGGCTGGAGTGAGTATGTCCTTTGCGTCTCATCTCAATTCATGCATTCTACTCGTATGTCCCTGTTCTAAAGGACTGAACCAAATAACGAGGGTACGATAACACAGACTATCCGCCAAATAATTCATCAAAAAGAAGAATCTGAACTTACTCTTTGAATCTGAGCGCAGGGTCCACATGCAGCGACAGGAAGTGCAGGGAAAGAGGAAGAGGAAATGAGAATTGTTAGTTAATTAGGCACAGGAATAATTCAACGAAACACAAACAATAATGGCTGTCATAATATAATATAATATAATATAATATAATATAATATAATATAATATAATATAATATAATAATATAAAATAATATAATACCCACA
Source organism: Labeo rohita (assembly GCF_022985175.1). NCBI lineage: Eukaryota > Metazoa > Chordata > Actinopteri > Cypriniformes > Cyprinidae > Labeo > Labeo rohita. The sequence continues at coordinate 28,536,240 of NC_066881.1, forward strand.
AACCAACAGAGGACAACTGGTTTAGAAAATGGATAGTATAATATTCTACTAATAATAAAAATGCTGTATAGAATAATATACTAAATATAAAAATGTAAGAAAATTGCATAATATAATATAATATAATACAATAATTATACAATTTTCTGACTTTTCATATTTATTATATAATATTACATTATCCATAATATAATATAATATAATATAAAATATAATTACTTTACCATTTTCTGATACTTTTTATATTATATTATATTATATTATATATTATCCTTAATATGATACCTTTGAATATAATATAATATAATAATTATACCATTTCTAACATTTTCATATTTAATATAATATAATATAATATAATACAATACACTCACAAACCAAAAGAGGACAATAGGTTTATTAAATAGATAGTATAAAAATATACTGGATAATAATAAAAATAATGGACATTATATTTATTATACTTAAATGGTACAATAATATAATATAGTATATTTTTTATTATGATCATTATTTTTATTATTATCGATTATATAAAATATAATATAATTTTATTATGATCATTATTTTTATTATTTTCGATAATAATATAATATAATATAATAAATATAAACATACCCACAAACCAACAGAGGACAATTGGTTTAGAAAAGGGATAGTACAATAATTTACTGAATAATAATAAAAAAATACTGGATAGAATAATACACTAAATATAAAAATATAAGAAAATGGTATAATAATATAATATAATATAATATAATATAATATAATATAATATAATATAATATAATACAAAGTTTATATTAAACATATAACTTCAAATTAAAATAAATGATCAAAAAAATGTTAATTACGCCCTCTGACCTGTATGTAAATTCTTTGATAAAGTATTTTCTAACCACTGATGCAATTCAGCTTGATGTATATTTAATGTTTTGCTTATTTGTCAGAATAATGTACCATCTTCTAATTAGCTTAATTTGGGCACTTTTCCCAAAAATGTTGCTATTGTACATGCATGAATTGCCATACGCAATTGTGATTAACTGTCATTAATTTGGTTAATCAGCACATTGAGTAATAGATCATGATCCTTCATTCATATTTTCAATCAACTGGCAGTCCGAATTCTAATTTCACAGGCCAGAAAATGTATGGTGTTGAACCATGCAGCCCATTTTGGTTTCAGCTACTGCTGCAGGTGTGTGTGCATAATTCATACTGTAAAATGTGATAAGAGCCCAGGATAACCCCGGTTTATTCCACATCTCCACAGCTGAGAAACAATACAGCTCTCAGCAGCAACCCCTCTCTATCTCTCCTTCTCATCTTTGTATTTCATCCACACACTCTCTCGTCCTGACCCCAGGCTTCCTGGAGGCTATCAAAGACGTGGTCTTCTTAATATTATTTATTTAACCAGAATGCAATTACTCGAAAGGCAGTGTGAGATCTTGTGTCATGATATATAAGCTAACTCTTGTGCATCCTATTATGCATCTTCAGTAAACAACCAAATGAAATGACATAACGTCACTTCACCTTTAATACAAGAGTCTAATCACAAAATGAACTGTTTAATATGCGTATAAACATCTGAGCGCAGTCATGCATGGGTATGTGTGTGCGAGAGCGAGCTTCACTTACGTACTGTAGGTGTGTCTGTTTAGCTGTTTGTGTTCACTCTATGATTACCCATCTGTTATGTATTTACACAATAGCTGATGACGGACTCATTGGTGTGTGCAGAAGGTCAGGACCACACTCGCATCTCAGAGGAACTGCTGTGTGTGGAGAGCAGACCCATATGCTGGGCTTTCATGAGATGTGACGGATGGATCGAATGCCTGGGATATGTCACAAATGCTTATAATTAATCTGCTTTCACACAGAGCTGGCTGGGAGATTAGCCTGTTAGCATGGCTAATTACTGAAAAAAAGCCATTTTAATACCTGGCATCCAATACTCATCTCTCTCACCTACTGTGTGTGTTTTTTCAGCCTGTCCTCAACGCTCTCAGGTTACAAATAGAGACGTAGAGCAAAACGTCTTCATGTATGTATAGCAGCTCGGAGATGGAAGGTACAAGAAATATGCTTTCTTTTTGTGTTATACACATTTTTGCCTTGCCAAATGTTTACTAGTCAATCATAGTTAACCTTTGGCTAGCGACATAGTTCACATTTGCAGCTTAATTTGGCTAAGAATCTCTGATTTAGACACACTCAGAAAAGCAGCTGTCGAAATAAGATGTATGATGTATATACGTATGATATAAATGATATATTACATGGGGGATGCGATTTAAAGGTCCACTGAAAAGCTTTGAAACACGCAGCGTTATTCTATGTGTTGATGTAATTTCAACTGAAACAGGAAGACAGGAAGAGACATATCCTGTCCTGGCAGTCCTGCCCCCTTTTGTAAATAGCCAGTAGTGTTTTGTTTATATCGCATACAGTTATATATACAATTCTGTGTAGAATTCAAATGGGTCCGATATGTGATCTATGCCGACTCATGCATACAATCCGCATCTTGCCATCATGTCTCTGGAAAAGAGAAGGCTGTGCGCGTTGCGGAGGTTTTGCAGGACACAGGGCAAACCAGATTTCAATCGCCCCAATGGTAAGCATATATACACTGCCTGAATCATTTCCTGTCCCCTATATAGTGCACCACGTGCCATTTGCCATACAGAAAAAATACTGATTCTATGAACAAGAGATTAATTTCAGTCGCCGTTTCAGCGTCTATTTTTGTTTGGTGGGCAGGATTTTTGGATTCTATAGAGCATTTGACTGGACAGAAAGTTTGGTGAGAAGCTGAAGTGCAGGGTGATGTCATCAAAATCGTTGATCCATTTTAGTGGAGGTTTGAGACTACGTTTTGAATACTTATATCTTGTAAATGCAAATTTTGTCATTGTTTTGGAGCACAGTAGCTTATAGATAACCTTAAGGCTAACATATTCATACTAAAAACCAAAAAAAACTTCTATTTTGATTTCATGGGGACTTTAACAAATCCTATTTAACATAGTCATGAAGAAAAATTAAGGGAAAAATATACATAAAAATTGGCGTCATTTATGTATGTTTTTTTCTACGCAGTGAAAAAAGCAAATAAATATAGAAATAATAATAATAATATTAATAATAACAATAATTATAATTATTATTATTATTATTATGTTTTGTATTTATTGGCTGGTTATAATTAATTAATAATAATAATAATAATTATTATTATTATTAAGTTTTTAAATAATAATTATAACAATAATATTCATTATTAACGTCCACTTCCAGAACAAAAATGTATAGATAATGTACTTACCCCATTGTCGTCCACAATGTTCTTGTCTTTCTTTCTTCAGTCATAAAGATTTTTTTTTTTTTTTTTTTTTTTTGAAAAAAACATTTCAGGAATTATCTCCATATAGTGGACTTTAATGGTGCCCGTGAGTTTGAACTTCCAAAATGCAGTTTAAATGTAGCTTTAAAGGGCTCTAAATTATCCCATCCAAGGAATAAGGCTCTTATCTAGCGAAACGATTGGTTGTTTTCTAAACAAAATGAATAAAATTGATATCCTTTTTAACCTCAAATGCTCGTCTTGTCTAGCTCTGTGTGTACTCTGTGCTTTCCGGTTTAATACAGTTAGGGTTTGATGAAAAACTCCCATCTCATTTTCTCCTCCAACCAAAACTGTCTTACATTGCTGTTTTACCTTTTTTTGTAAAGGCGTTTGACCTTCTTTGCATGTTCACTTTGTAAACACTGGGTCAATTGGAGGAGAAAATAAGATGGGAGTTTTTCGTCATACCCTAACTGTATTGAACCAGAAAGCACAGAGTACACACAGAGCTAGACAAGAGAAGCATTTGAGGTTAAAAAGGATATAAATTTTTATGTTTATTTTTTTAAGAAAATAACTGATTTGTTTCACTAGATAAGACCCTTCTTCCTCGGCTGGGATCATTTAGAGCCCTTTGAAGCTGCATTTAAACTACATTTTGGAAGTTCAAACTTGCGGACGTTCAAACCATTGACGTCCACTATATGGAGATAATTCCTGAAATGTTTTTATCAAAAACATAATTTTTTTTTACGACTGAAGAAAGAAAGACATTAACAACTTGGATGACAATGGGGTGAGTACATGATCTGTAAATTTTTGTTCTGGAAGTGGACTACTCCTTTAAATATGTTTATAGGCTTATAATACGTTGCTTGTTGGCTGGTTTTAGCTGGCCTTTCAGCCTGGTCATAGCTGGTTTGCAGGCTGGTTTTAGAGGGATTTTGACCACTTCTTTAGCTGGTCAGGCTGGGAGACCAGCTAACCAACCAACTGAAACAAGTTGAACATTAGCATAGCCAGACTGGGAGACCAGTTTGACCAGCATAAACCACCTAAAACCAGCCAACCAGCATAGGCTGGTTTCAGCTGTTGTTTTTTTCCAGCAGCGAATAGTAATAATAGTACTAGCAGTAGGCAGCCAATTGAATAAAATAAGCTAAAAGAATATGTAAATGTGTCTGTAGCACACTTGACTTATTTTATTGCGAGTAAATTAAGTAGTAAGTAAATTCAGTCCGATGGGATTGTTTTCCACAGTGCTAAAATACAGTGTTTTGCTGAATTTATAAGCTGTTGAAAAGCTTAAAATATGCGACTTATGAGACTGATTATCACTGAGGGGACTGAAAACCAGTGTTTATCACAGCTGTACGAAAATTATACTCACTGTTTGTACGTCACCATAACGATGAGTATAGCAGGGATGCAGCACAGAATGATGATGATGGCCAACGCCAGCAGTGCCCCCTCCGTGTAGCCCACCGCCTGCGCAGCCTTTTTCACACTTGCTACAATGTCAGGAGAACGAATCTCCAGAATTCGCCCACCCTCGCCCAGGTACGGCTGAAACTCTTTATTGATGTCCAGAATCTTGCCGTCCAGAAACCTGTCAAACACACATTGAGCAGACATTTTAAAAAGGAATATTTTCCTTACACAAATATGGACATGTACAGTAAGCACATCATAATCCCAAAAAAACTTAAAAAAAAAAACTCATTGGTGTACTAATAATTTGAGAGAAATAATGCAACTGTATTAATGCAACTAACATATACAGAAAAATTATTATTTGTAAATAAAATAATAAAATTAAAAAACATATCAATTATGTGTGTTTGTCCATTATCCACTAAGCACACCATAATCACAAAAACTGCATTAGACAAAATAAAAAATAAATAAAATAAAATACAAATAAAGTCTGTACACCTTCTGGCTGCACAGTAATAATGCAACAGTATAAATGAAACTGAAATATATGAATTTGAAAAATTGGGGTCAAATTAAAAAAAATATTAAAAATGTATAAAAATTATAATGTAATTGTAGAAAAAAACTAATTTTTTGATTATATTAAAAACAAAACAAACAATAAAAATTAAAGTACAATAAAATAAAATGTACAAAAAAAATCCAATGTGGTGTAATTAAAAATGCAACTAAATAAAAAAAAAAATGCATTAGCACAAAAAAAAAAAAAAAAAAAAAATAAATAAATAAATACAAATACAAATAAGGTCTGTATACTTTCTGGCTGCACAGTAATAATGCAACTGTATAAATGAAATATACGAATATGAAAAAATTGTGATCAAATTTAAAAAAAAAAAAAATTTAAAAAAAAATGTATACAATTATAATGTAATTGTTGAAAAAAATATTTTTATTATATTAAAAACAAAACAAAACAAAACAAACAAAACATAAAATACAATAAAATAAAATGTAAAAAAAATAATGCAACTGTATTAATGCAACTAACATATACAGAAAAATTATTATTTGTAAATAAAATAATAAAATTAAAAAACATATCAATTATGTGTGTTTGTCCATTATCCACTAAGCACACCATAATCACAAAAACTGCATTAGACAAAATAAAAAATAAATAAAATAAAATACAAATAAAGTCTGTACACCTTCTGGCTGCACAGTAATAATGCAACAGTATAAATGAAACTGAAATATATGAATTTGAAAAATTGGGGTCAAATTAAAAAAAATATTAAAAATGTATAAAAATTATAATGTAATTGTAGAAAAAAACTAATTTTTTGATTATATTAAAAACAAAACAAACAATAAAAATTAAAGTACAATAAAATAAAATGTACAAAAAAAATCCAATGTGGTGTAATTAAAAATGCAACTAAATAAAAAAAAAATGCATTAGCACAAAATAAAATAAAAAAAAAATAAATAAATAAATACAAATACAAATAAGGTCTGTATACTTTCTGGCTGCACAGTAATAATGCAACTGTATAAATGAAATATACGAATATGAAAAAATTGTGATCAAATTTAAAAAAAAAAAAAAAAAAAAAAATGTATACAATTATAATGTAATTGTTGAAAAAAATATTTTTATTATATTAAAAACAAAACAAAACAAAACAAACAAAACATAAAATACAATAAAATAAAATGTAAAAAAAATAATGCAACTGTATTAATGCAACTAACATATACAGAAAAATTATTATTTGTAAATAAAATAATAAAATTAAAAAACATATCAATTATGTGTGTTTGTCCATTATCCACTAAGCACACCATAATCACAAAAACTGCATTAGACAAAATAAAAAATAAATAAAATAAAATACAAATAAAGTCTGTACACCTTCTGGCTGCACAGTAATAATGCAACAGTATAAATGAAACTGAAATATATGAATTTGAAAAATTGGGGTCAAATTAAAAAAAATATTAAAAATGTATAAAAATTATAATGTAATTGTAGAAAAAAACTAATTTTTTGATTATATTAAAAACAAAACAAACAATAAAAATTAAAGTACAATAAAATAAAATGTACAAAAAAAATCCAATGTGGTGTAATTAAAAATGCAACTAAATAAAAAAAAAATGCATTAGCACAAAATAAAAAAAAAAAAAAATAAATAAAATAAATAAATACAAATACAAATAAGGTCTGTATACTTTCTGGCTGCACAGTAATAATGCAACTGTATAAATGAAATATACGAATATGAAAAAATTGTGATCAAATTTAAAAAAAAAAAATTAAAAAAAAAATGTATACAATTATAATGTAATTGTTGAAAAAAATATTTTTATTATATTAAAAACAAAACAAAACAAAACAAACAAAACATAAAATACAATAAAATAAAATGAAAAAAAAAAAAAATCCAATGTGATGTAATTAAAAATGCAACTAAAATGTACTGTGAATACAATAATAAAATAAAAAAAAAACATAAATTGTGTGTGTCTCCATTATCCACTATCCATGCACTGTACAGATAATAAATATAATATCAAATAAAAATAAATAAAATGTATACATAAAAAACTATATGATCCTTACAACAAATATGCAACTGTATAAATGAAACTGAAATATATTAATTAGATTTTTTTTTTATCAAATTTAAAATAAAATACAAAATTATAAAACCATAATGCAAATGTGGAAAAAATCATTGAAACATAACTGTATTAAAAACAAAACAAAATATATATATATAAAATAACATGTAAAAACCCCAATATGGTGTATTTAAAATTCCAGTCTGTTTCTTGCACTGATATATACCTGTACAGTAAGCACATCATAATCACAAGACTGTACATTTTTGCCCACATACACAGCATGTTTATACTGTAGCAACTATGACAGCCTTGAGATGATTGACAGCTAGATGTTAATAACATTCAGTGTCAATCCAAAGCATCTTCGGCAGAAAAACAGGAGCCAAGAATCCTTCTAATGAGGGCAGCATCCGTTCAGCTGTATTTAGCCTTTTCCAGTTCGTCGTATGAGTTACTAGGCAACATGATATGGAAATCCTCATTCTCCCCTGCATGTGTAAATGGCTTGACTGTGCTAATATCAACCTGAGTTATTATTATTTAATATCTTGATATAGAGCTGATTACCAGTGCCACTCCAAAGCAGAGCAAGAGTACTTTTCTCCTGAGCCAACATGAAATGTGAAAAGACCTGGCTTTGTTGACACTTTGTTGATCAATAATGTTTAAATAGACCTGCATGTTAAGTACCTCATAAGTATCCACGGCAGACCAATTAGCCGTGCTGCAGCAGAACACTTCAACAGAAGCACCAAGTAAACAGGACTGTTCAAACACAATCGATTATCCAGGTTTAAAGACTGATGAAAGACTGCATGTGTTTGATCTTTATGGTCAAACAGACCTGCAAAACCACGTGTATACGAGCTTTGCAACATCTGAAGAGTTTCCTTTCGTCTTTAAAGAAATGAGGATGAATAGATTTTGATTTTCAAGGTAAAATGAGTGACTCTGTTGCTATTCTGAATTTACACCCCATTTACACCTGTGTTTCTGCTCCACACATTCCATTAGCTCAATCCATTTGTTAAACCTGTGTGACTTTCTACTGTGGAACACAAAAGATGATATAGAATTATGCCTGTTTCGTGCCGACAGTTTTGTTTTGTACAACATTCTTCATCTTGTATGTTTTGCAGAAGAAAAAAGTAGGTAAATCAATGGTGACAGAATTTTTTCAGACTGCCATAATTCATCAAGTTTTATCTACAACTAAACTAAAAATCAAAATAATAGGTTTTAATTTCCAAGCTGATTAAACACAATAAAATGAAATAAAATAAAAAATAAAAAAATAAAATAAAATAAAAGGATTTAAAAAAAATAATGAAATAAAATAAAATATAATATGTTGGTTTACTAAGTAGAAAAGCAATGGAATGTCCACACAAATGCAGAAAATAATAAATAAATGGCGAATTTTTTTTTTTTTTTTTTATCTACAACAGGTTTTAATTTCCAAGCTGATTACTGGACACACAATAAAGTAAAGTGAAGTAAAGTAAAATGAATAAATAAATAAATAAATTTATTGTGTGTATTTTAATTTTATTTTATTATTTATTTTTATTTAATTTATTTTATTTTATTCCTTTTATTTTATTTTATTTTACTTTACTTTATGTGTGAGTCCAGTAATCAGCTTGAAAAATTAAAACCTATTATTTTATTTTTAATTCAGTTGTAGATAAAAAAAAAATAAAATTAAAAATAAATAAAATAAAATAAAATAAAATAAAAGGAAGTTTAATAAAATAAAATGTGTCGGTTCACTAAGTAGAAAAGTAATGGAATGTCCACACAAAGACAGTAAATAATAATATGTCCGAAATATACTAAAGTAACATAAAATAAAGTAATATCAAATAAAATAAAGCAAAATAAAGGTTTTAATTTCCAAGCTGCTTACTGGATTCACACATAAAGTAAAGTAAAGTCAAATAAAGTAAAATAAAATAAAAGGAAGAAAAATAAATAAATTAAATAAATAAATTAAAAAAAAAAAAAAAAAAACAGTGATGGTTCACTAAATGGAAAAGCAATGGAATGTCCAAATAAAAACAGAAAATAATAATATGTCTGAAAGATAATAAAGTAACATAAAATAAAGTAACATAAAATAAAGTAAAATAAAATAAAATAAAATAAAATAAAATAAAATAAAATAAAATAAAATAAAATAAAATAAAATAAAATAAAGGCTTTAATTTCCAAGCTGCTTACTGGACTCATACATAAAGTAAAGTAAAAAAAAAAAAAAAATATATATATATATATATATATATATATATATATATAATAAAATAAAATAAAATAAAAAATATGTCCTCATCTGTACTAAACAGAAAACGAATGGATCAAAGTCAAGCTGGGCTGATGCACAGGGGAAACAGAAAGGAGTGACGAACAAACTGCCAATATTGTGTTTCTTTTCTAAATCAAAGATGCTGGTACATCATTTCAGATCGTTAGATCCAGGTTTAACCCCTGGTTTTACCCACAAGGCCTTTATCTCTTTGAATCCCGTCCCTGTTGTGGAGGAACAGAAACAGCATGCGTTAACCCACACTGTTACAGACACGCAGTGTGAACGTGCTCAACAATGGCTGTCTGTTTTTATCGTATTTCAGAGTCAATGGGCTTCTAACCAGCAGGATGACTGGATTTATCCATACAAAACACCACTGAGAGTGACCAGATGGATTCTGGAGAAAGAAACTAGTTTTGTGAGGGGAACTTTGGTGAAAGCTGAGGTGCAGCTCAGACTGTAAAGCTTTGAGAAGCAGATTTTGAGTTTTATGACCTGAGACACAAGAAAACAACCTTGTCTCCAGCAGGACATATGAAAGGAGAAGGGTGGAAAAAACTCAGCGGTCGGCTGTTCTCAGTGAGGAGGGTACATACACACAAACAAACACAAAGCCTGAAGAACAGCATGTCCCCATGTAACTGAGTCAAATGGAGACATAATGTCCACAAGAGATAATGTCACCACAAGCACAAACAAAATAATATGTCCCCATCTGTAACAAAGAAAAAATTGCAAATGAGATCTCTTTAAAGGGACAGTCCACCCTAAAATGAAAACTGATCATTCAGCAAGGGTGTAGAATTTATTAGGGATGCTAGGGACGTGTCTCTACCAATATGTCCCTACCAATAATTTTTTCTTTTACTTCAGTTAATGTCATAAAACTAATACGCTAAGCCAGTAGTAGTACTGACAGTGTCCTGTAAACATGGCTGAAGACGCGAAAAGCAGAGGAACAGACAAAGGAACAGACAGAGTCATTTACGCTAGAACCGCCCCGATTGATTCAAACTCATGATTTCAATCATTCAGTTCAAGCGATTCATTAACAAAAAAAAAAAAAAAACAGATCTAAAAGAGCCATTCATTTTCAAATTTCGACATCGCTTTTAAGGATTTTAAAAAGCACATATAGTGATGGGTGAAACAGAGCTTTTAGAAACTCTGCGTCAGTTAAACCACTGCATCGCAAAATGATTCAATTGGATTGTGTATCACAGGTTTGATTCAGTTCGGGACTTTCAAATCTTGTATCGCAAATCATTTGATTTAGGTTGGATCTTTGGAGCTGGTTTGCGAATCACAAATTATTTCAGATCGGCACTTCAGAGCGAATTCTTGAATCATTTTGCACATGTAATGATTCGCGAACCGTGCCCTTGATTCATTATCTGAAATGATGGTTCGCTAATCATTATTCAGATGAGACTTCTCAGCGCAAATCATTTGATTCAGATCAGGACTTTTGAGCGGGTTTGTGAATCTTTTTCTGATTTCTTTCTTTTTAAACAGTACAAAACATCAAATCATTACTCAAATCACATACATACTGTTTGTGAAGGATCAACTGAGTGAGTCATTTATGATGGAACTGGTCTGATTGATTCAAACTCATGACTTCGATCATTCAGTTCAGGCGATTCACTAGCAAAAAACAGATCAAAAGAGCCATATTTTGAATTTCGACATTACTTGTTTTTCAAAAGTATGGGTAGTGATGGGTGAAATGTAGCTTTTAAAAACTCAAAATCAGTTAAACCATTGCATTGCAAAATGATTCACATGATTTCAAAAGCTCCAATCGGATCGTGTATCGCACATTTGATTTTAGTTTGGGACTTTCAAATAATTTCATTTAGGTTGGGCCTTTGGAGCTGGTTCGTCAATCATTTGTTTTAGTTCAGAGCTTCGGAGCAGGCTCGAGAATCACGAATTTCACGAACAGAATGATTAGCGGCCCATGCTCAGATGTCATGGTTTGTGAATCATTATTCAGATGGGACTTGGAGCACAAATGCAAATCATTTGATTCAGATCGGAACTTCAGAGCGGCTCATTTCGTGAACTGAATGATTCGCAAACCATGCTCCTGAGTCCTGATCTGAAATGATGGTTCACGAATCATTATTAGAATGGGACTTAGGAGTGCGGATCGCTAATCATTTGGTTCAGATCAGCACTTCAAAGCGAGTTTGTGAATCATTTCATGATTCCTGAGTCCTGATCTGAAATGATGGTTCGCAAATCATTATTCAGATGGGACTTTGAACTGAGAATCATTTGATTCAGACTGGGACTTCTGAGCGTGTATTGTGAATCATTTAATTCAGGACTTTGGAGCGGATTCGTTAATCTTTCTTCTGATTTTTTTTCTTTTTGAACAGTACAAAACATCAAACCTTTACTCAAACCACCTATATACATATATATACACACACACGTTGGGTTTTCATGTTTTATGGTTTTTACAACATACAAACTGTGTTTTCTGTCCACTTTCCCTAATTGTAAACCTACCCCTCACAGGAAACTTAATGCATTTTGACACAAAAAAACAAAAAAAAAAAAAAAAGACTGCAACCTACTAAACTAAAATTAAAAATACAAATATTAAAATTACAATGATTTCATGGCTCTCAAAATCCATTTTCAGTTTGGCATGCTTAGTGTTTGGCATCACAGACATCAAACTTGACACAACCTTGCCTTCAAAGTTTAAATCTGAACATGCATTAATGAGATTTCACAGTGACATGCAACAATACTACAATAACTTTCCTCGAACATTTCAGCTGGTTCTGCTAAACAAAAAAGAGATTAAATGAAGAATTATGCTGGAAGTTCTCAGATTTCTTTTGCTTTAGGTCATCACATGCAATCTTAAATCTATCTCAACAAATAAATACAATTAAAAGTCAGAAATTTTATTATGAGCTCAAACATTTCTCATCAAATATCTCTCACTTTGCAGTATGTCAACAACTGTTTCCTTTATGTCTTTATTTCTCTAAAGAAATGTTACCAGTAACCTCTAAGGCATAAAATATTCATCTGGGCAGCTGCTCTGCTTTGGCAGAGATACAAACATGAGCAGAACACATCTAACAGTGAACAAAATAAAACATGTATAAGAGTAAGAAGTGTGTCTAGAAAGGCAGAATAAGGCAGGTGGTCTGTGATCTCCTGTGTTTGTGAATATGAATGAGATGTGTGTGTGTATGTGTTGGTTCAGTAAACACATATTTGAACAGAATCCTGATGACTTGTGTTGGATCCCAGCGACAGACGCTTCTCCCTGCTGAGTCACGGGGCACAGCAGAGTTTAAATGAGCATATTGCTGTGTGTCTGGACTTCAGGGGGCTTTTCTCCTCTCGAATAAGGAGGACAGGTGCTTCCTGTACAACAGCTGTTCACATAGGCAGTTCATTTCCTTTTTCACCTTTACCTTTTTTCTATTCTATTTTCTGATTTTGGCAAGGTAAAAAGGGTGTTGTTTTACACAACCATTGAGAATTTTTAACCAAAGTATATTTTAGACTTTTCATTAAGACCCTGAAGAATCATATCAATTTGTGGAAAGTGGGCATCCGATGACCCCTTTAAACAGCAAATCAGCATATTGCAATGATTTCTTAAGCCTCATGTGACACAAAGACTAGAGTAATGCTTTGCCATCACATTAAAAAATGTCATTTTAATATATATTAAAATAGAAAAACATTTTCTAAACTAATAAAATTTCACAATATTGTTGTTTTTACAGCATTTTTGTTTAAATAATTGTAGGGATAAGAGACTTTTTTTTCAAAGATTAAAAATTGTACTGACCCCAAACTTTTTAACGGTAGTGTTATTTTTATTTTTAACATTTTTAACTGTGGGGGTTTGTGTTAATTAGACCCTGTCTAGTCGTTTTTAAATACAAGAATAAGCCTTACAAAATCATTTCATAGAAAATGTGTCCAATTAGGTGAAATTACCTAATTACACGGTTTTTAAACCAATTAGTTGACTAGATATTTAGGCTGTTTAGATGATTTTGAAAACATGTTGTTTTGCACAGAAGACCAAGATCAAGCACTGATGGTGAGATGAGGAGGGAAGAGGATCTCGAAATGTCACAAGCCAGATTTACACTCGCATAGACCACAGAGGACAAGGCTCTGACCTTTTCCCCTTTTTCCAAATGTTGGCAACAAACTAGCAGACTAGGAGTGGCTGTGTTTGGCTTACTTGAAGAGCTCTTGTCTGGAGATGGCTCTGTTGGTGAGAGGGTCAATGGCGTACACCTGCAGGTCTGATTTGGTGTAGTCCTCAAGTTCATAACCTTCTCCGTGCCGCCGAGGGCCGATCGATTCCACTATCACTTTAGCACCAGGGATCTGATCTTGCACATAGCGCTCCAAAATACTGGGAAAAAATAAAAAATAGATGGGAAATTAACTTACTTTATATACCTCAAACATTCAAAATGCAAAACCCGCTTGCTTAATTTCATATTTTGAAAAAAAAAAAAAGACATATTTTGACATACAAGTTACAGATACAATATTGAATAAATTACAGTCCACAGTGTTCATTTTGCAATATATACACCTGAATAGTATTAAAAAAGCAATAATTTTGTCTTTTATTATGATTATTCTGCAATCTGCTGTGCAAAGTGGTTCTATTTTGCTTATTGGAATTTGCCATTTGAGCTAAATTCTGTGTTTTAACAATCGAGATGGCCTTTTAAATCAAAGCAAGTGGGAAAACAAGAGCTGCTGACAGTGCAGGAAACACTTAAATGCCACTCAAGGAAAGCAGCAGTGCAGAGAAACATACCGAGGGAGGAATTCTCACCTAATCAGCTGCTCTTTATTCTCCTCCACCACAGTGGGTGGCACATTAGAAACCACAACCTGCATGTCCAAGGCATTGACAACGGACACCTACAACCCACACAGAATATGAAAGAGACAGAGGATTTGATTCATGTGGTGAAATTTATATGCACAGGTGATACAGAGCAGGCAGACAGAGCTAAAATAATCAGTTTTTGATATTTTTCAGCATGATGATGACATATTTTGCCAAAATGGCTTTGATTGTTTTTTTTTTTCAGAGGAATGATCATTTCAAGTAAACATTTATTGTAGCCAGGCAGATTCATAAAGATTTTTGCAACATTAAAAATCTAATTTAAACCTGAAAATAAATTAAAAGTAGTAATATTTTGGAAAATGTTATGACGTAAATTTGTTACACTGACTATGTGAGCTTTGTACAGATAGTCAGCTGTTCTTGCTTCCACTGAAGCACAAGATTATATGAAGAGTTCAGATGCAAAAGCCTCTAAATCCATCTGAATTTTTCCACTGAAATTATGCGCATAATTTACACTACTATTCAAAAGTATGAAATCAGTAATATTTTTAAAAAGAAATTATTAATTTTATTATGCATTAAGGATTACATTTATAATGGTACAATTTCTATTTCAAATGAATGCTGCTTTATTTAAATTCTACTTATCAAAGAAACCTGGTTTACACAAAAAATATTAAGCTGAACAACATCATTCAACATGTAAAATTTCTTGAGCGCCAAATCAGCACAATATTTCTTAAGCATCATTTGACACAGAAGACTGGAGTAATAATACTGAAAACCCAGCTTTTCCATCACAAGAATAAATTACATTTTAAAGTATATTTAAATGCTTAAAATGATTAATTGTTAAATTGAAAATATTAAAATTATTTTAAATTGTAATAATATTTCAGAATATTACTGTTTTTACTGCATTTTTTATCAAATAAATACACGCATGGTGATTATAAGAGATTTTTTTTTTTTAAAAATCTCACTGACTTTTTATTGTAGTGTAATCTGCGATGAAAAATGTAATAAATCAGAACAATTTTTATGCTTCATGAGTTAGACTCAAGTGTGCCGCACAAGTCTTGAAAAGTGAAGCCAAAACGTTTTGATCGCCCCCAGGTGGCTGCTCCCAATATATGTCATAAACCCCACCCTCTCCATGTAATCTAATGGGAGGTGAGGCAAACTAAATAATCAAATTTCCCTTCAAATAATTGTTTTCCAAAGATGTTTTTTGTCATTTTATGCAGTTTTTATCACACTGATGTAAGTTCAAGTGTTCGTTTTTTTTAAATAAGTTTGGTTTTAGTTATTTATGTGATGTTATAAAACCGGGAGCGTGACGTCATGATTGATGGCTGAGATTGACAGATTCTCTGAGTAAACTGAGGCGCCAACAGACTTTTTTGGGGATCTTCAGGAGGAAATTGAGGTTTTATGTACTTTATTTTAACACAAACCTCTGGTACGGCAATAAGCAGAAAAAAAGAGGTGCGTTGTCCATCTTTTTTTTTTTTACAGTCTATGGTTAGACTCCACTGTATCCCATTCAGCTTTAAAGTGCTGTTTGCGGTTGTAATGTTTTTTAATTCTGTTGGTCAATAAGGGTGTAGCGACCAAATAAAGGCTTTCAGAATCACTTTCTACACCAACAGAAAATTCTACTGCTAGTGGAAATTGAAAATGACACAAACATTAATGACATGACGTTTAAAACCCTGACGCACACATCAGTTCCAAAATCCCTCTTATATTATTTGCTGTTCATTAGCCAAGAGATTTCCGAGAATTGCACAAGTCACTGGCTGCAACACTTCAGGAGATACAGCAGCATAAATAATTCAGCTGACACAAAAACTGTTTATTTATATATTCATTACTGCACTAAGTAGTGCACAAATACCACACACACTCCTGTTATTCAAACATAATGTATTTACCAAACTAAATCGACACTCTGGAGAGATATTTTCCCATAATAATAGTGCTGATTGTTGTTATGCAGTTTTAAATCTCTTCTAAATAATTCAGTATGTGATTTGACTTGAACCCCAACATTTATTTTGCATAACCAGAGGGATGAGAGAAAATGTCACATCTCAAAGTCCAAGTTGTGTTTGTATCATCGTTTTGCATGAGGTGCATGAACAAACTTTAAAGGTCAAAGGTCAAAAGCACTCACCACCACATCAGCCCTGCTGCTCAGACCCTGCCCGTAGTTGTCTGTGGCGATGACCTCAAACTTGAAGTAGGACCGGCGCATGTTTCTGAACATGATGGCGCTCTTGATGACGCCGGTGTACGGCTCAATGACGAAACTGTCCTGCCCCTCGGCTGTGGGGGGGGATGATCAGCCTGTAGGCCATCTTACTGTAGTTTCCCGTGTCGATATCTGTAGCCTAATACACATGAAGTTACATGCAGATACATCCATGGAAATTAATCACATGACCTAGTTATTAGGTCTGTTAAGCAATTACAATTTTGTATCTTACATAATGTTCTGTAATTAAAATTAATTGCAAATGAATCACACAACAAGGATAAATTAAAGTCATTATTGTGTTAGATGAGAAACTTAACAGACATTTCAAAAAGTAGCTTTAGAAAGCAATATTTTGATTCAACCTTGCATTAAAAAACAAATGGGTATTGTTTTTTTTTTTTTAAATTTTATATAAAATAAATATTGAAATATGAAATGACGACATGATACTAAAACATAATACATGATATTACAAAACTAAAACTGCCAGTAGGTGGCGGCAAGTTACTGTCT
Source organism: Labeo rohita (assembly GCF_022985175.1). Classification (NCBI taxonomy): domain Eukaryota; kingdom Metazoa; phylum Chordata; class Actinopteri; order Cypriniformes; family Cyprinidae; genus Labeo; species Labeo rohita. The sequence goes on from NC_066881.1 coordinate 28,553,632, forward strand.
TAGTGAATGAGTCATTCAGTCATTCATTCAACCGATTTGATCAAACAAATTCATTTAAGAAAGAAGAAAGTGACTTGCTTGCTTGCTGTGGCTTTGTTTGGAACTATTTTGGTTTGTGAAACTGAACAAAACAGAGAATCTGTAAAATTTTGTCTAAAATGTAACAATATTAACTTCTTGTTTACTGAACTACTGCATAAAATCAATATACATCAATACACGTACATGTCTGGGTCGCAGCGGGTGAGATAAATGCATTAAACGTCATTTTTTCCATAATCAATCGCACCAAACTAACACATTTAATCGATTACTGATTATATAAAAGAACTAGAAACTAGAATATTTTAAAGGGAAAGTTCACCCAAAAATAAAAATTCTGTCATTAATTAATCACCCTCATGTCGTTCCAAAACCATACGTCTTTTGTTCATCTTCGGAACACAAATTAAGATATTTTTGATGAAATCCGAGAGCTTTCTGACCCTGTATAGAACACAATGCAACGTAAATGTTAAAGGCCCAGAAAGGTAGTAAGGACATCATTAAAACTGGTTCAGTCGTTTGAAGCAATGACAATACTTTTTGTGTGCAAAGAAAACAAAAATAACTTTATTGCGTCACAAGCGTCGTGGTAATCTTGTGCATGTTGAAGATTGAAGAGAAGACACTGAATACATGTTCTTTGTGCACAAGAAGTATTCTCGTAGCTTCATAACATTACGGTTGAACCACTGATATTTATCCATGTCCTTACTACCTTTCTGGGCCTTGAACATGTCAGTTGCATTGTTGTCTATGCAGAAAAGCTCTTGGATTTCATCAAAAATATCTTAATTTGTGCCATGAAGGTGAAGGAAGGTCTTACAGGTTTGAAACGACATGAGGGTTTAGTAATTAATGACAGAACTTTCTTTTTTTGGTTGAACTATCCCTTCAAAAGCCGTGCTAGAAGAAATAGATAATTAAATACACAAGCTCTGCAGGTTCCACTTCAGCGATGACCTAGTAATGTAATAATCCTCATATATCATCAGATTGTATGCCTTAATGCTTTTTATAGATGTTAAAAGACTCAATTTATGAGATAACGGTCACCTTGCGGTAGCCTAACACACAGATCCCGGTGGGTATTTTACAGGTGTCCGTCACTTGTCTTCCACATTGTCAGCATGCAGAGAGAAGCTGTCTAAGCACAGTTACTAAGATGTGGGGGGAAGCAAGCAGATTTGAACAGCGAGAGAGAGATTGTACTCTAGTGTTGACAGGTGTGTCAGGATGTGAACAGCAGGTTCTTCGCTGTAAAAATGAAATATAATGTACTGCAGACGCCAACACCTGGAGAACATTTCAGACCCTATGAATTAATTACCATTGTTCCAATGGATTCTGCTGGCATTGTGCTTAACTGCACTACCACTCTAAATGTAAAAACACAATAAATCATATTTAATATTATGATTCTGCGGTTAATGCAATGGCAAATTTAAAGGCAACAAAGTTGAAATATATATACATGCAAAATTTAGGATCATTATTTTTTTAAATACAAATTTAAATTAAAATTTAAAAAGTAAAAGTAAGCATAGAGCCGTGATTCAACCTAATTAATTTGTGAGACTGTCTTTTGTGACAGTTCTTGTCATATTTTATTACCATTTTGTAAACTATAGCAAATAAACTGTGATAATGTGACAAATGTTGAAGGTGTCTAAATAAATTTTGGTTTGATTGTAGATTTCTCTATGGAACAAAGAAGAAAATGTATTTATTTAGTTTAATTACATTTATTTAGGGGGAAAAAAATGCCTCCATCCTGCATATATATGAATGGTTGAGTAACATTCACGCAAAAAACATAAATAAATAAGATTAAAAAAAAAAAATACTGTCAAACCTGCACATCTTAGAAGCCAAATACGATTTCATATTACATTTCAGAGATATTTCAGAAATTACAAGTAAATAAAAATCTTATTACAATTACAAGTAAAAAAAAAAAAACCCTAAAATATAGCATAAATAACCCCCAACAATCTGCCATTGCAGAACATGTGAACAGTCTTCAAAATGTCTCTTTTTGTGTTCCGCACAATGCCTGACATTAGCATAACTGAAAAAAAAAAAACCCCCACAAAATGTTTGTTTTGTCAATGGCAAGTGCCCACTTGCCAGCCTTTAACAAATCAATTAGGACTACTGGGTGAGCATTATGTCACCTAATTAATATTCATGAGTCCAGCCTAAGGTTTATAATGTGCCCTCATGACATTTCAGATTGTTCCTACACTGCTTCCTAGGAATAAATAATACACATACTCACCACAACTTTTAGTACTGTGGTGAAAGTCTTAGTGTCTTCAGTCACTCCTCCGATGTAAAGAGACCTTGTGAAGACCGGAGGATGATCATTCTCATCCTGCACGTCGATAAAAACCTTCGCCGTGTTCGCTGGTTATATTTAAACACACACACACAAAAGAAACAGACCTTAGTTTATGGAAATATAAGCCCTATTTGTCACAGAATAAAAAAGCCAGTGTTAATGTAAACACACACAGCTGCTGCAACCCTCTCCACGCTGTGGCAGACATGAGAAATATGCTCTGTCAGAAAGCATTTGTCTTCTGCTGCACTAAACGACAATATATAAAGTCATCTGGTGTAGATCTAAGCGCACACAGGGGAAAGCGGAGATGAAGAGCTGTATATCATAGCTCAATGAGAGAGAAAAGAAAGAAATGTAGAAAACAGGTGGGGAGGCGAGAGAGAGAAGGTGTGCCAGTCCTGTTATGTACAACAAAATTTACATCAAAGTTAAAACAAAACACATGGCAGGACACACACACATACTCTCTCTCTCTCTTGCTCTCTCATGTTTGTGATTTGTACAGTTTTCCTATCAAAGGCTTGTGATGTGCTCAATGAACTTTAAATTTAACATGAAATAGAGTTTGCAACCCATTTTATTTCTGTAAAGTGGCTTATTTCTGAGTGAATATGCAATGAGAAACACATTGAACAACAACAACAAAAAATGTAGGACGGAGTTTTTCATCCACTGGGATTTGATTGAATCGTGAAAAATGGGCCTGACTGTGAGTTTGCAATTGGTTGTGGAAGTTTCCTATTAATCTCCTGAAAAACCCATGTTTTTAGGAGGCCTTTTATGACTCAACGTATCCCAATGGACATTTTCTACACCAATTTTGGGTAGAAATCTCCAGAATGGCTAATAGCTAAATGTGTCATTTAAAAAAAAAAAATTCAAACAAAACCTGTTATTTTATTTTATACCTACAAAAATATTAAGCACTGTCTATATATATATATATATATAGCATAGACAGTCAGCTTTTATTAAAACCTCATCTTGCCAGTAGGGAATTAAACAGGTTAAACAGGATTGAGAATATACTTTTATCGACAACTGAAAGCACAATCAAATCAGAGTTGAAATTAAAAGATGACACTGTCAACAACAAAAACAATGCTCCAGAGGTTAAACAAGTTATTACTTTTTTTTTTTTTTTGATGCACTAACAAATCGTTCCCAGCAAGACCAGAAATATGTATTAAATAAGTGCACAGAGCCAATTTTAATTTCATGATGTCATGCACAAAAAAAGCCACTCATCTAAAATGAATGCTGTTAATTAACACTGCTTTGTAATTCAACGTGTGAGCATGTTTCTGTGTCTATCTTAAAGTGATCTGAGCTGTATTCTGCTCTCTTCAGCACACACCTATGCAGTTTTAATGAACACAGACTGCAGGAGGAAGATCAGAAATTTCACAGGAAGAGGGAAATGCGCTCTGTTCTACCTGTCCTGTCTATCCTTCAACCTCAATAAACCACATGAGCTCTACACTTATGACCTCTTCAATATCTCTCTGCTCTAAGTGAGATTCAGCACATACGTTAAAGCAAAAAAGAGGTGCGGATCTACAGTGACACTTCCATAATTAAAGGGTGTGGTTTATCCAATTGCTTTTGTATTTTAGGAAAACGTTATTCTTTGTTGCTTTAATAAAATGGTGGCAAAAGTATTAAATATAAATGTATTTTATATATTAAATATAAATATTACATTTAAATAATAAAATAAAATAAATAATAAAACAATAACCAATTACAACAATAAACACATAATTTGCTAAATAATAATTTTTATGTATTTTATGTATATACATTTTTATGAAGCCTATTCTATTACCATGCCAAGTAAGCTCACTACTTCCAAAAAGTTTAATTACTATATACATAGGTATATATATATAGGTTTATGGTTTATATATGATCCACTTCCAATGTTGACTATATAAATATAAATTAATTATTATTAGTGTTATTATTTTTATTGTAGATTCTTTTTTTTTACAATAAAAATAACCCTGTATATTTAGAGAATACTTAAATTCATTAATTTAGATGATTTTGATAAACCATTTTAATAAAATAAAAATTAAATGTTGCAAATAAAATTAAATTACATAAATAACACAATAAACAATTACAATAATAAACATATAATTTGCCAAATAACATATATATATATATATATATATATATATATATATATATGTATACTGTTATTTTTATTGTGTGTGTGTGTGTGTGTGTGTATATATATACTGTATATATATAAAATACATTTTACTACTATTTATAATATATAATATATCATTATTATTCAATTAAACATAAATTACTTTTAATTAATTTAGGCAAGTTTATACATATAAATGTATTATTATTAGTGTTATTTTAATAAATTTAGATTAAAAGAACACTAATCTAAATGAATTAAAGTTTAGATCATTTAGATGCATTTTAGAAACAATTTTAATAAAGCATAAATTAAATGTGGTATATATTTTTTAAATAATTTAATCATAATTTTCATAAACTGTAATGTTTTTGCATTCTTTTTTTTTGCATTATAGTAATATGCATGTGGGGGGAAATGTGCTTAATTGTTATGAAAATAATGTCTCAATGCAAAAAATGTAATTCAAAGAAAAGAAATATCACACATTCTAATGAAAGCTTAGTGAAGTTCACCAAAACATATCTTAATTCAGAATTTCACTCGAAATGTCAGGTCAAATGAAATGGTCACATAAGATAATATGTCCAAATAAAATCCTTGGAAAAGAAGAAGCATACTTCTGTGCTGTTCTTACTTTTGGAGGGAACGCGCAGATTGGCGAGGATGACGGCGAGAGAATCGGCCTGCACCCGGAGCACATAACTGGTCACGCTCTCGTAGTCCAGAAGTTTATTTGTGTAGATGATCCCAGTGCGGTTATTGACTACAAACTCACCTGCAAACACAAACTGATCAGAGAACAGTTCACAGCGCCACTAGACTAGAAATCCACTCTTGTATCTTATTCACAAATCACCTGCAGGCCAACTAAATATTTACTCTATTCTATATTAAAGAAACACATTTTAGGTTTAGTGAATTCGCTCTGGAGTGAAAACTCACCTCCTTCACTTCCACTCACTATGGAGTAAAAGACAGTGGTGTTGACGGCTGCGGCCAGAATCATTCCCACAGGCGTCCTGACAGGAGCGTTCTCACTCACCGGACTAAACCTGCAGAAATAAAACAGAGCAAATGACAAACTTCATTCAGCATTTACACAACCCACAGCTGAGTGCAGTGGAGAACTGTCAGCTCCAGCGCATATACTGTGACATAAATGTCAGTTTCCTGTTGAATATTGTATAAACATCAGAGCAGTTCAATAAGCCCTCCACCTCCACAAAAGACCTACAGAAAGTGCAGAAAGAACAGAAGGAAAAAAAAGAGTTTAATTACTATATTAAAAAGCAGCACAAGTGAATCACAAGTCTAAAGAAAAATCAATTTCTAAAGCTTTTGTCTACAAAATGAGCTGACCTCAGAGGCCAGCGATTCTCAGTTGAAGAGTCAGAGGCCTGTTCTAATGAAAGCAATGTGCAATGCAAATAATAAAATGATTAATACTAGTTTGGTTACAAAAATAACTTTAAAAAACACTTTTAAAAGGAAAGACAAAATACGTTCTGTATCTTTTGTTTTTCATGTCAAAAGCTGGACATAAATCTGTCACCTAGTCAACAGGTAGAAGCTGACATGGACAGGATGCGTGAAATCCTCATAAAGCATGAACAAAACTACACAAATCAAAAGAAAATACAATCCAGACTATGGATTCTCAAGCAACACTGTGAATTTGTTTTGTGTGGTGAATTATTGCCTGTTAAGGGCATGAAAGCATGAAAATTCATGAGCCATTTACCAAACAAGAACTCAAACTCAAATACATTGGTTATCTGTAGGGTTTTTATTTATTTATTTTGAGAGCGAAATAAACACTTATTCAAGGATACATTAATTATTAGATATTAGATATAAATCAGCATATCAGAATGATTTCTGAAGGATCATGTGACAGACTGGAGTAATGATGCTGAAAATTCAGCTTTGCCATCACAGGAATAAATTACATTAAATTAAATTAGAAAACAGTTATTTTAAATAGAAATAATATTACTGTATTTTTGATCAAATAAATGGAGCCTCGTGAGCATAAGAGACTTTCAAAAACATTTAAAAGTCTTCTCGCCCCTAAACTTTTCAACAGCATTGTACATACATGTATGACAGCAATTATCTTTACCCATCACTAATATTAGTGATGTCAACCTCTCTTATGAAAAATGGCAGAAAATAGGACTATTGTGTGAGACAAAGCTCCTGTAAAGTGTATGGGTGGAGGAAAGGACAAAAACCAGAAAGTCTATCTGAATGAACTGTCACAGCTCTTGTACTCCTCTCACAGATGTTTTGAAAGCCTCCGTGCTTTTTCTCATACAGGAGAGGACCGCACGCCAGCCGTCAGAAGTGGGTGGGCATGACACTCTTGTCTCTATTGTCCAACAGTCAAAATACAGCCATCATTGTGAGATCTCGACAAAGAGCCGCCGACTGCCTGGGTTTCTCTGCGCCGTAAACGGGGTGAAGCGCTTTGCTCTGTCTCTGAGACAATAGGGCGCTGCCGCAGTCAACCGCTACACTGACAGCGAGGAGCCGAGGTCACGCCGAAATCTCAGCGATGCTCAGCTTCACACTGGTTACCATGGGAATCACAGAGGACAGAAATAGCCAGAACCTCAGTGCAGGAGTGAGAAAACACAAAAAAAGAAGAGCATCTTTTTAATGGAAATGAGTTGCTGTGCACTCCCACACAATAACTCATGACTATCTTCATCAGCACATCTGTAATCTTCTCATTGTCATACTCTCACTGCATTTACACAGCCGTGTAATCATCCAGTCCATTTAGCTCTGCTACATAGTAGTGTAGAGTGACATTTTATGCCACTGCATGTTAACTTGAATGTTAACAGTGGATGTGATGAGTCAGAACTTTAAAATATACATACACATATATATCTTTCCTTTTAAAAGTTTTTTTATGAATAGAAAACAGCTCCAGAAAAACAACATTTACTTGAGATGGATTATTTTGTACCAGTACATCGGGCAGGACATCGATTCTAAACACTCACCTATCATTTATCGACCTCAAATATGGCTTTTCATCTAAAATATGCACGTAGTACCAACTTTGCACAGCTGCTTAATCTAATGTTAATCTAGAAAAATGTGCGCTATTCAAGTGACTACACTGTAAAAAACAAAAAACACAATTTGTTGAGTCACCTTAAAATTATTTGTTACCCTTCTGCCTTAAAATTTTAAGTTCAGTCAACTCAAATAACTTTAGTCAATTTGAAATGTTAATTTGTACTAAGTGACAACTTAGATATTTGTGTTTGTTAAACATTAAAGCAGGGTAAGTAACCCAGCTGCCTTAAAATTTTAAGCTAAATCAACTCAAATATATAAGTTGTCACTTAGTACAACTTAACATTTCAAGTTGAATAAACTTTTTTGAGTTGACTGAACTTACATTTTAAGGCAGCCGGGTAACAAATTATTTTAAGTTGACTCAACAAGTTGTTTTTTACAGTGCATGCGGAGTGTGGAAGCTGAATAGTAGCGTGCTTACTGCATGACAGATGGAGGTGTGGTCATTTGCTCTTAAAATACTCCATTTTTGGTCATACAGATAAAAAATATATCTTTTGAATTTGTAAAGACTCTACGTTTATTTGTGTGCACTCTGAATAACAACGAAACGTTGTGCTTTTGTAAAATAATGAAAGCAAACAGGATGCGCTTTCTGTCATCAGTCTTTGTGAACTTGAATGCTAAACTTTGAAACTGTGTACAGTAGTCAACATTTGAAGTGGATCAAGACCTTTCCTTAAAGTTGTCCTAAAACAAAAACAAAACTTGTTCTTGTATTAGGACAACTTTGATGACTTCAAATGTTGACTACTATTTACTTGTCTTACAGACATGAAAAATATGTCTATAAAGAGTGGAATGTCTACTTTCAAATAAACCAATTTGAATAGAAAACAAATATTCTTAGATGATGTAATCTGTATGAAACATGCATACAGGCGCATCACTATTGCGAAGATGACAAGTCAGTGTTGCCGACTTCATCTCTTAAGCCAAAAACAAAGAAAACACTAGTTTATCAGTAAATTGTTAATGCAGTCTCCTTGCTGTTTTTCCCCTGACACATTTATAACAATAATATCAGCTTTTTTTTGTGCGCTTGAGCGCTTGTTAGGCTATGTAGACAATTAAAGGCTCATTATTATGATTTATATGGTTTATTAATAAACCTGTGACTAATAGTCGACTAGTGCTTAAAGTGAACGACTACTAGTCGACCAGAAAAATCTTCAGCCGAGGGCAGCCCTAGTTATTAGTCAGTTATTGAATGCTTTGTTTTCAAAAATATCCAATGTTATTTTCATAGGAGCCTGATTAAAAAGTTCATTTAAAAGAAAATCTCAGATAGACTTTCAGATTTTTACATGTAAAGTCTTCATATCCAACTTTTTCTGAACGCAAAGGTCTCCAACCAGAGCGGTGCTTTACACTTCCGGTCTCTGGTGTTTCTAGTCAACTTAACATATTTTCCGAGACAATAATATAATGTTAAACCTGCGCACATTTTTAAATTTAGTTGTATTGAAAAAGTTTCAATTCAGTCTGTTTTAACATGGAATTCTATAGAGACCAGAACACGAAAGCACCTAAACAGAAGAACTGTTCTTTCTGGTCCTTAGATCTGATTGGCTGAGAGGTTTGTGATATTCCTGTGATATCGAAACTCCAACCGCTTCACCGTTTGTTTCACTCTGCTTGTGGTATTTCTCACAGCAAATGTCACGGCGGATGCTCCCCTATAATTTTAAAAACAATACTGTTTTTGTGTCACAGAATGTAGTTCTAAGAGTTTTTTAGGCAAGAACGTGCTTGTTTAGACTTCAAATATGCAGTTTGTTTATAAAGATAACGTCTATTTGAAAATTTGCTTTAATGTTTTCAGAGATGTGAGCTTCAGGGCATCAACGCTCCATTCATTGCTCATGAACCCACAGAGAGCAGCCTCACCTCGGCCAGAATTCTTATGGAATTTGCTGCTGACTCTGATGCCTTTATTGTATATAATTAGAGATATAATGATATATGAGATATAATTAGTTTTGGGTAAATCTAACGGGCACTCATTGGTCCCATTAATCTATTATTTGTTCCAGAGCAAATAGTTTTGGCTGATGGCAAAATCTCATCACGTTATATTTTATGTAAATGTAATGCTGTATATCAGAGCGCTGCCTTTTGTACTTTTGACTGAATTGCCTAGCAACTTTTATGTTATTCAGTATTGAAAAATGGTTTGTGTGTTTGTGATGGTGTTTTTTGTTACACTGTTCCACCATTAGTTGGCGACAAGAGACTGTTTTTATAACTGAGTCCACAGTAAAGACTTTTATATTGAAAGAGACATTGTAACAGGGTTGTGAACAGGGAAGATATTTTTTACCAACAAATGCACTGAGCAGCCCTGTCACTGGAAATCACCCTTAACAGTTGAAAGGATAGTACGACAAAGATATCGCTTGTCCTCAGAGGACATTTAAGCTAATGTTTTATTGTGAATATATAGACTGAGCTGAAGAATAAATGCTGTATCAGATGCAGGTAATCACACTCGCTCAGTCCATCTCTCTCTCATAATACTCTATATAATACAGTGAGCTTTTAATAGAGAAATGCAATAAGCTTTAAATGAAGCAACTTAACGTTCCTTCATTACTAGTTTTAAAGTGTTGTTTTTGAAAGACACTCTGTTGTTGTTTCTTACCTAGTTACACACTTGTGCCGTTGAATAAACGCAATATCATACTTGTAGCGGTATATATTATTATATCATACGGTATATATTATTAAGTATGGCTTTTTTAATACATATGTGGCATTGTTGCTTTAATTAGCATGCTGACATCGTGCTGTGCTTTTGCTGTTAGACATAATCAAAAAAGTGTAACTTTATGCAAATGAGCAGTGACACCACATTAAGTGATATGAAAAATAATGTGTGGAAAACTGTGATGGAACTGTCGCATTCCAAGTGACTTTAATTCATGCATGGATAATCGTTCATCTTTTTCATGATATGATGCATTAAGCACTACTGAAATTCATAAACAAATTCTTTTGCCTCCTGAATGTTCATTTTTAGCAGCGAGAAAATAGATTCTGTGTCAAATTAGAACTGCCTGTTATTGCTACCGGCAATACAAAACCAATTGTGTTGTGATCAAATCAAAAGCAATGTGTTATTGATGGATTGCACAACTGCTCATTGCTTTAGATAGGATCACAACACAATTGGGATCAGATTAACCCACCAATAACACTAAAGCAGCCAGCAATAGAAACACCCACAATACAACCACTTTTCGACCTCTAGTGATAAAATCAATGTGTGTATGAACAGTTCATCAGAGCTCATTAACAGTGAATTAAAGCAGCATTAACTCTGCATCAGTAATCAATGACGCACTTACAGATGAAGATCCAGCTCCACTAATTTCTACATTCTTCAATTTCACACTGAAAGATCATTTATTAAAGTCTTCAGCAATTCAAATTCAAGGTCTGCTGGGATCTCTCTAAAAGTGAAAATGCTTACACAACGTATCAGCGCTTTAATGACCAGATTAAAACTAGTGTACGATGTACTCTCGTCTGCCCTAAGGAATGCTAATTTAGACTTTAGACATGCAGCACTGTTTTATGTCCAGTATCATAAGCAGTTCATCTCATGAACTGTGTTAATTATGTAAGGGATAACGTACAATCAGCCAGTCATTACTGTAAAATAAACCCGACGGGGAGATCAGACCCCAACGCAGAGCAGAGCAAAATGGGGAGGTTGTCTAATCAGAATCAAGTATTCCAGAGAGCTGCATACATAATAAAAGGTATAACAGTTCTAATCTTCAAGTGGCTCATAATGGACATTCAAACACTAGACCAGGTGACATCAAATGAAAATGTGTCTGTACAACTGGCCATCAAACCTTGCAAACATATTGCAATAGTGATAAGCTGTATTGCTTCTTACTTAAACTGTCTTAATAGTTAGAGAGAAGAAATGAGGTAAAACTATGCTTTATTATATCCCACCATGCTATCTGCTATCAACTGGAAATAGAAGGAAGCATCTATAAAATTGTGCCATAAAAACATCTCTAAAATAAAATAAAATAAAATAAAATAAAATAAAAATAAAATAAAATAAAGGTCTAATAATGGGACTGTAAACATACATATAAAAGAAAGCCATAAAACAACTGCTCAAAAATAAAATAAAATAAAATAAAAAAATATCAAAGGGTATGTTTAATAATTGGGAATGTGAACAAATACATATAAAAAGTTTAATATAAGTTTAATAATGGGATGGTGAACATACATATAAAAGAAAGTTTTACATTAATTACGTTTGATCAAAAGGTACAACAGTTCTAAACAGTTATCAAAAGGTAAATACACTTTATTTTATCCCATGATGCTATCAACTGAAAACAGAAGGAAGCGTCTATAACATTAAGACGTAAAGCAACTTCTCAAAAATAACAAAACTAAGTAAAACAAAATAAAATAAAATAAAATAAAATTGAGGGTAAGTTTAATAATGGGTTTAATAAAGAAAGTTTTACATTAATCATTTGATCAAAAGGTAAAACTTATACACTTTATTTTATCCCATGATGCTATCAACTGAAAATGGAAGTGTCTATAAAATTAAGACATAAAACAACTTCAAAAAAAAAAAAATAAATAATAAATAAATAGAAATGAAATAAAATAAAATAAAATATCTAAAGTTATGTTTAATAACTGGGAATGTGAACAAATGCATATAAAAAGTTTTATATTAATTACATTTGAGCAAAAGTTGGTCTTTAGAAAGTTTACATTAATTAGACCAAAAGTTCATTTGGTCTGTAGCAATAAACAGAGTAAAAGAGAAAATAAAAAAACACAAACAGACTTTCTTTCTTTCTTTGTCTTTGTTTCTTTTGACTGGGTGAAGAGTTTAGATATTCTTTGTTCTAGTTCCCTTCCTCTCAAACACCCACAGACATGCAAATACACAAACTCTCGCATGAATAATTCAGTTCGGTGAATCTCTTAAAAACATGTCCAGGTCACATTTCACCCCTAAATTAAAAAGAAAATAAGAATAATATGCACAAAAATATATTTTGCATAAAGAAAAACTTTTTTGCTTGTCACATTTCGACCTTGTCATCATGACAATTAAATACAGTTTAAAAAAATACAGTAGTAAAAAAATCTGCATATATTAAATGCACCATAACATTTTCAACAGTGATGTATAAATTCTTTACAATTTAATTTAACTTTTGTTTTTTTGTTTTTTAAGAATGAGAACGAAATCTTTCTGCATTACGATAATGAGAAAGGAAGCGATGCATATAACTGACAAGAAAATGCCACAGTACAAAAAAATGTTTTTCTTTATGCAAAACAATTTGTTTTGGGGTGAAATATGACCCAGACATGTTCTTGACAGGTTTTGCGAGGCTCATCTATTGTGTTTGAAAGTGTAGAGGTGTCAGTGCGACAGAAGCCCTGGGCAAAGCACACAATGATGATGACAAGACGTGACAACAGAAGACAACTTCCCTGCAGTACGCACTACGTGTGTGTGCGTATCACTTGTTGGTAAACAAGACCTTGAGATTTATTAAACCTTGGGAATGTATGAACTTGTCCTCAGAGATGTTACTCAGGAAGTACAACAACATACTACATAAATACATGGAATTTTAAAAAGGTTTTACATGTCTAAATATTCATACCGCAAGATACCTTGTAGATACTATATATTCCTGCCAGACCTAAGCCGACCGTGATGAAACATTTAGTGTGAATATTTCCAGAGTAATGATCAAATCTGTCTCCAGTTATAAACATCAAGCAGCCGAAAGACTAAATTTGACAAACACTACACGACAGAGCTACAGCCATCCAAAAATAGTATTTTTGCTCATTGTTAAAATGCTGAACATATTTGTGAGAGCGTCATAAGTCTTCATTTAACCCGTTTTAATCCGGCGTGCTTTAATCAGATCTCCAGAGTGTTCCAGCTGCAGTCCACAGCCTAATGAGGTCTACAGAGAAACGCTGCATGCTCTCTATAGCTCACGCCATTAGAGCTTCCTGTGAAGTGTTCTCTCTGGCCCACTGCTTCAGTCAACACACAGCCGCCTTTAAACACCAAGTCCTCTCAGAATGGACTTCAGACTGCATAACATTACAGTTGAATGGGCTGAAAAACTCAAATCCCACCGCTGGAAAAAGACAGAACACAACTTTATTATCTTCATTTCTTGCAAAACCTCCATTTTTGGAGAACACTAGAAAAGTTGGGAAAAAAAAACACTAACTAGAAAACAAGAAACGTTTCATGTCCAAAAATATCTAAAGCTTCAAAAAGTTACTAAGCTTTAAAAATGGCTTGTTATGAAATCACAAATCACATTTATTTTGTGTCCAGAAACGTAGTTTGCCAAATTACTATAAACAAATAAGGAGGAAGTAAGGATAGATATTTCTAGTTATATTTAGGTTAAAATGTGCAGTAGAAAAAAGGTAATTTAATTACCTTTTTAAAACTAAATAATAACAACAACAACAATAATCATACTAATAGTAGTTTTTTTTTTTTTTTTTGTGGATTATTATTAATAATAATAATAATTATTATTATTCAAAAATTAACTAAATTAAATAATGGTGCAGGAAACCACGGTTATTACAACATTATAAGCAGTGCTTTTTAAAAAAAAAAAAAAAAAAAATTATGCTAACTTAAGTATCTCATGCCCACTTAGGCTTTAATTATTTAATCAAAAATACAACAAAATAATAATAATAATAATAAAAATACTTTATTATTATTGCTATTATTGTTGTTGTTGTTGTTGTTACAGAAAAATTAATAAAAATTAAACAATGTGAAACTACGGGTAGTATCATAAGCAGTCTTGATTTTTTTGTTAGTTTTTTTAGCTTAAGTATCTCATGCTCACTTAAATTATTTAATCAAAAATACAACGAAATACTACTACTACTACTAATAATAATAACAATATTCTTAATAATAATAATGATAATAATAATAATACTTACTATTATTATTGTTGTTGTTGTTGCTACAGAAAAATTAATAAAAATGAAATACAGGAAACTACGGGTAACATCATAAGCAGTCTTGCTTGTTTGTTTTCAGTTTTTATGCTAGTTTTTTAGTTTTTTTAGTATCTCATGCCCAGTTAGGCTGCAAATATTTAATAAAAAATAAAAACATAATAATAATAATAATAATAATACATATATTATTACTACAGAAAAATGAATAAAAAATAATTAATGGTGCAGGAAACCATAGTATAAGTAGTTTGTTTTTGTTTTTTTCTCATGTCCACTTAGGCTACAATTATTTAATGCAAAATAAAAACTAAATAATGACAACAACAAAACAACAACAATAATAATACTTATTATTATTATTATTATTATTATTACTACTACTACTACAGAAATGAATTAAAATTAAACAATGGTGCAGGAAACCACAGGTAACAGCATAAGTCGTTTTTTTTTTTATTAAACGCTAGTTTTCAGTTTAAGTATCTCTTGCCCACTTAGGCTACAATTATTTCATCAAAAATAATATTTATTATTATTGTTGTTGTTATTATTATTATTATTGTTGTTGTTGTTGTTGTTACAGAAAAATTAATAAAAATTAAACAACGGGAAACTACAGGTAATATCATAAGCAGTCATGTTTGTGTGTTTGTTTTTCATTTTTTACGCTAGTTTTTTAGTTTAAGTATCTCATGCCTCAAGCCTCATGCTTGTTAGGCTGCAAATATTGAATAAAAAAAAAAAAAAATAATAATAATAATAATAATAATGTATTATTGTTATTATTATTACAGGAAAATTAATAAAAATTAATTAATGGTGCAAGAAACCACAGGTAACAGTAAGCTTTTTTTTAACACCAGTTCTACATGCCCACTTAGGCTACAATTATTTAATCAAAAATAAAAACTAAATAACAACAACAACAACAACAATAATACTTACTACTACTACTACTACTACTACTACTACTACAGAAAAATGAATAAAAATTAAATAATGCTGCAGGAAACCACAGATAAGTCTTTTTTTTTAATGCTAGTTTTCAGTTGCCCACTTAGGCTGCTTTTTTTTAATCAAAAATATAGTAAAACAGTAACATTTTTTTAGGATTATTTGAAAAGTCAAAGTTGAAAAGAACTTTGAGAAAAAAAAAAAAAAACTGTTGCACATGCACAATCTTATTCTGGTCTTATTCAGCTAAAATATGCTTCTTTTACACATCAAACGCTGCAAAAAAGTTCATACACATGTTGTTAGCTCGTTTATTATTCATTTAGACAGACAAATGAACTGTTGAAAGTCATTTGGCTGTATATGCAGCTATGCTAATGAGACTAGCACGCTAGTCCGATCGAGCACAGGAGTTTAGCTCATTTCAGAAGCCAGCTGTGATATATCAATCTTACCAATGAATGGCCAATCGCTCAAGCCTAAAATAGACTGGCTTTTTATCCATAATCGCTATGGAAACTGCTGCTGTGAAATACATCAGTAGGACTTTGAAATTAAAGCAATGCTTCAGAAAAATCATGTCATCAGAAACAAACATACACAACACGAAAGGTAAGTTTGCTAAGCAGAAAACACTGTAATTCAACAAGTCACCTACTGCATCTAAGCTACACCATTCGCTGTTCAATGATTTAGTCTTATATCTCAAAGACTGATGATAAATTGCTCATATGTAAATACACTTTTAAATAATGCATTAAACTCTCAAATCACACGCTCTTTAAATGAGGTGTGAGGACCCCTGACTATGACACAAATTGAGTTCAGTTGCTTCCTGCTACATCTGATCAGCGCTAGACCTTCACTACAAATTCTCTTGATTGGACATGCTTCAGCACACACACTGATAGGAATCCCACAATGCACAGTGAATGTCAGATCTACAAGAAAGACATGGAGCCGAGGAACTTCTGTAGAGATTATGAACATGGAAATTAACTTTTTCAATATGTCTCAATTTCATCATGCAATTTTGAGATTCATATGGAAGTATAGCCTTTATTATGTTCTCTACTATAGCACAAAATAATACCAAGATTTTTTTTTTAAATAATATAAAAACTGTAGCATCATTGAGGTCTATTTAATAAAATCTCTCAAAATATCCTAAAAAACAATGTCTATATAGTTTTTAGGCAACTACTTTCATTTTCAACCTAAAATTTTGAAATTAATATATGTAAACCAAGGTATTTATCCATTAAACTAGCGACAACTAAGAAGGTCATTTTCAGTTCATTTCAATGGATGTTGCTAGGCTGGCACAAGACCAGTTTGGGGGCGTTATGTATTAGGGCTGGATAATTTTATTTTTTTTGATTTCTCGATTTTAATGGATTCTCATTTTTATGAAACAATATCAAAATATTCTTAAATCACAATAATCAATAAGTCTAGCCTGTTTTCAGTTAATAAACGGAACATTGTAGCACACCTCCATCCAATAAATCACAATGGGCTTTGTGCTTTGTTACTTTTGATATGAAACAAAGCCTCAGATTTCAAATTCTGTCCATTTTATTACAGTATTCAAACAATAAATGCAATTTTGGCACTATTTAATGTGGAGTGATAGATCGCTGTAGCTCATCTCCTCCACTTTAAAGCAGTTTCAGCACAAAATTAACATGAATAAACATCCGAAAGTATGTTAAAAGAAAGTGTACAACTTGTGAAATCTGTATCATGTGTCATGTAACCGCTCAATCAGTGTTTCAACCATGCAAAGATGTCAATATTACAGCTTGTAAACAATATGTCACGTAACGTCACATTTACCTCAGAAAAATCATACAATTGCAACATGGGCCTGTGCATTATCATGCTGCAACATGATATGATGGTCGCGGATGAATGGCACAACAATGGGCCTCAGGATCTCATCACGGTATCTCTGTGCATTCAAAATGCCATCAATAAAATAAACCTGTGTTCGTTGTCCATAACATACGCCTGCCCCTACCATAACCCCACCGCCACCATGGGCCACTTGATCCACAATGTTGACATCAGCAAACCGCTCACCCACACAACGCCATACACGCTGTCTGCCATCTGCCCAGTACAGTGAAAACTGGGATTCATCTGTGAAGAGAACACCTCTCCAAAGTGCCAGACGCCATTAAATGTGGGCATTTGCCCACTCAAGTCGGCTACAGCGACGAACTGCAGTCAGGTCGAGACCCCGATGAGGACAACAAGCATGCAGATGAGCTTCTCTGAGATGGTTTCTGACAGTTTGTGCAGAAAATCTTTGGTTATGCAAACCGATTGTTGCAGCAGCTGTCCGGGTGGCTGGTCTCAGACGATCTTGGAGGTGAAGATGCTGGATGTGGAGGTCCTGGGCTGGTGTAGTTTCACGTGGTCTGCGGTTGTGAGGCCGGTTGGATGTACTGCCAAATTCTCTGAAACGCCTTTGGAGATGGCTTATGGTAGAGAAATGAACATTCAATTCACGGGCAACAGCTCTGGTGGACATTCCTGCAGTCAGCATGCCAATTGCACGCTCCCTCAAAACTTGCGACATCTGTGGCATTGTGCTGTGTGATAAAACTGCACATTTTAGAGTGGACTTTTATTGTAGCCGGCCTAAGGCACACCTGTGCAATAATCATGCTGTCTAATCAGCATCTTGATATGCCACACCTGGGAGGTGGATGGATTATCTTGGCAAAGGAGAAGTGCTCACTAACACAGATTTAGACAGATTTGTGAATAATATTTGAAAGAAATAGGCCTTTTGTGTACATAGAAAAAGTCTTAGATCTTTGAGTTCAGCTCATGAAAAATGGGGCAAAAACAAAAGTGTTGCGTTTATAATTTTGGTCAGTGTATATCCACCATATATATATGTAAAAATGTATATCATTTTTACTGTTCTTCAATATTTAATTTATGTTTGAATTAGGGCTATAAGTTTAAAGCATTAACTTAATTAATTAGTTATGAAAAAATAACATGATTAAAATATTTTAACACAGTTAACACGCTGGCCCCGCCCCCAGACCTGTACATCATCTTAAATTTCACACAGTTGATTGACCGTTGACAAATACGATGCAGGGCAACAACTCCATAAAATATAAAGTTTACGTGAGGCCGTTGCAGCCTAAATGTTGATGTGTATTAAATTTTATGTTGAATCAAATAAAATATTTCTTTCTAAAGCTACAATTTGTAACGTCTATTTGATACTTTCTCATTTAACACAAAAATAGCTTTAAATAACCTTTTGTGGGTATTTTCACAGTCAAATTTATTATTTCGATTAATATAATTAGATTAATTAATCGACACATCATGTAATTAATTAGATAAAAGATTTTAATCAACTGACAGCCCTAGTTTGAATATATCCGTCAAGTTTTTATGACAGCCACTATTTAAATGTTTATATATTTCAAAAAACGAATTGGAGTAAAAGTTATGAAATTGTAACTTTATTACTATAAAATAACACTGAGTGTAATTTAAGCATTTGTATACAAATCAGTTACAGTAATTTTAACCTTCAAAATTATAGTGATGTAGTACCAACTTACTTTCATGTATATTTTACAGCATTAGTTGAGAGAGTACTGTACCTGATATATATCCAAAATAATTGATGTTTAACCAAATAGAACTGAAACGATTTGAAAAATCGAATTTAATTGCAAGCTTGTGCATCAGAATCAAACAAATTGTGATATCTGTGTCAAAACCCAGCCCTAGTATGTACATATTTATTTATTTAAGCCTCTTACGCTCACCAAGGCATTTATTATTACATAAATTGGTATTAATTACAGTAAAACAGTAATATTGTGAAATATATTTTCAACTGTTTTCTATTTGAATATATTTTAAAATGTCATTTATTTCTGTGATGCAAAGCTGAATTTCCAGCATCATTACTCCAGTCTTCAGTGTCACATGATCCTTCAGAAATCATTCTAATATGCTGATCTGGTGATTTCTTATTATTATCAAGCTGTTGCTTAATATGACCCAAAACTTTTAAATGGTAGTGGACTACATACTTATGTTGTCATATAAGCTATAAATAAGACAGCTGTAAATAAACTAATCATTCAAATTACAGTAAAACAGTAATATTGTAAAATATTATTACATTTTCAAATAGCTGTTTTCTATTTGAATATATATATATATATATATATATATATATTGAAATGTAATTTATTCCTATGATGCAACTGCTAAATTACTCATTACTTTAGTTTTAGTGTCACATGATCCTTCAGAAATCATTCTAGTATGCTGAGCTGGTGATTTCTTATTATTAATATGTCCCCAGACTTTTAAATGGTAGTGTACTACCTATTAATGTTGCAATATAAACTTTATATAAGGCTAATAAGACTAATCATTCTGGAGTTACAAGAAAATGACTTCTAGAAACCTCCATTGTTGTCAGTGCCTCTATATCTACAAGAAATCCCCAAGACCATGTTAAAGAATCAGTGATGTACAGGAGCAAACATCCACCGCAGTGCTTCAGGAAAGATTCCTGACTGTAGTTGAATGGTCCTGCCATGGCTTTAAGCTGGACACCATCAATAATGACAGACAGTCCACATTCAATCAGACAGAGAAACAGCTCAAATCCCAGCGGGCTGTCTGCTAGAAGAAACAAGACAACTCAATGCTGCAATCGCTGACAAAGTTGCCACTACAAAGTACTGCATGAAAAGCCTGAATGCATATAAAAGGCCCATTTTTAGGGGTCTAAACACTTTCTGAAAACACCGGATGTTTTACACTTGAAAATGACACACATCTGCTTGCTGTAGGGAATCATTTACAGCTTCTTCACTAGATATTCTAACAGAAGGGTTGTTTTTCCTGGCTGAAGTTCTATTTTGCCCATTTTCTCTTATATTTTAAGAGTCAGAAGCCTTTTTTTTATTTTCTCCATGAAAGAGAGAAAATACACAATAAAATCATATATTCTCTCTGACCAGAAGAACAAAACTCTATTTCTCCTGGATGCCTTTACAGAGAGAAAGGAATGACAGTGAGAGAAATGGAATAAAGAAATGAAAGGTATGGAAGCAGCAGGGAAAGAACAAAACTAGCTTCTGCATATGCTGTTTTAGCTTATGGTGAAAACATGCCAACAGAGGAACAGATCTTCCCAGGTACAGTACACCAAACACATTGTGTTCTAAGCAGTAAATTGTCAAGTCAAAAGACAATTTTATTTGCATATCATTTTATACAATACACAATTGATTCAAAGCAGCTTGACAGAAACGTATAAAGTTATGTTTGCAACACCATCATATGGAAGCCTGTTTCTGTCACTGAATAAAAAATCAAAAAGGTATAATCATGACTTTTTATCTTTTAGAATTGTGTGAACTTCCAATTGCAAGAAGTCAGAACTGCGAAATAAAAATTCACAATTTTGACTTTTTTCCTCAGAATTGTGAAATATAAACTCGCAATTGTAACTTATAAAGTCCAGTTCTAAAGGGGAAAAAGACTGATAAGTTCTCAGGCATGTTTTGTGTTATAAAGTTAGAACTTCAAGATATAAACTCAATTTTATTAAAAAAAATAAATAAATAACTCGCACTTACAAGTTAAGCTACAAGTTGAGCTTAACTTACAAGCACTTACAAGCTTAACTTGTAAGTGTGCAATTCTGACTTAATTTCTTTATAGTCAGAGTTTATATCTCATAATTCTGAAAAAAGGTCATTTAGCAGTTGGACAATAGAATAGTTTAATATTCATTTGATTAAATTAAATAATTTAATTTAATAGTTTTTTTGTTGTTGTCAATTATTCATTTTTTATGTTAACTTTGTTGTACTAATTTTAATTTGTAAAAAAATTTATAAAAGTGATTAAACATTAAAAAGTACAATTTATATAAAACTACTAAACATTAAAAAATAGTAAAAAACAATTCATTCGGATGCACACTTCCTAAATGAAGGTCCTTGTGGTCAAATTCATTGATGTGTAACAATTTGTAAGAAAAAAAAAGAAAATAAAACAATATGGCTGACTTTGAAAGGTGAACATCATGATCCAACAATGTGAAAACTTAGTGTATATGTATACAAATCTAAGGATGATCGTTTTAAAGAAGTTGGGAGAAGTTTGGGGAAAAAAATTCACAACTCTGGTCAGATGAACTTAGCATGACCCAAGGTATCAGATGAAAAAAAAATGTTTCTGGGTAACTTGTTTAAAAGCTATATAAGCTAGTACCTACACAGCACTTAAAAATATTATAAATTCACTGCGTTTCTTATGAGTGCTTAGTAAGTCTTTGAGCCTTTATTAATCAAAACTGCAAACAAAAACCTTTTTTTTTAACATTAAACTTTAAACCCCCTAACACACTAAGATTCAGTGTCCACACTGAAACCAACTGACAAGCTGCAGACGTGCTCTTTTGAAACAACAGTGTTTGAGCGCTGTAGAGCAGCCCGACTCAACCTCCCAGCGCTTCTAGTCACATATTCACAGATAACACTCATTACTCATGCAGAGATTCTGAATCAGCCTGCGGGGAATATGTGCTAAACTAATTCTGACTCACAGAGCTCAAAGAGAACATGTCATAAATAAGTAAATGTCTGTTCTCTCGCTCTCTACAGACAGCGGGACCCACCTGTACTCTTCCTCGGTGAAGATGGGAATCCTGGAGGGCTGAAGCACAGTGATTTCCACCGTAGTTCTGTTCGTCTTCACCGGCTCTCCGTCGTCATAGGCGATGACCACCAGCTATGAGAGGAGTTCATGAAAAATACATTAAAATGCAGATCAAACAGACAACGACTTGTGTCTGAAGCAATTATTTTATTTATTTATTTATTTTATTGTTTATTTATTTAAATAAATGTCTAGGAATAAGATGTAGTGGGGATTTAATATATTAAATTGAAAAACTTTTGCCTGTCACATCTTTTCTTAAGTGGTATAGCCAACATTTTCCTTTTAAATCACATATTTTGTCTTTTTCATGACATGGTTAGTTCAGTTTTTTTTTATGTAAATGCAAGAAAAGTTACTGACACTTCTTTAAAATTCCATGGTATTTGAAAAACATGTTCATTTGAAAAATTTGAAAAAGTTGGATATACTCATTTGTATTCAAGGTAAAATGAAAATATGTCATTACTTTTTACTTGATGGTTAAACCACTAGACATTTTTAAAGTACATTTTATCCATTTTATTTATTGAAAAAGCTATAACTTTCGAAGTTTGAAACCAGCATGAATACAAAACTAACTGGCGCAAGTTTTCAACTTCTTTAAGGATTTCTCTTTTTCACAAACTTGGACGTCACTATTTATCAGTGAACTAATTTTCAGTGTCAATGTGAACATGAAAACATTACAAAACATTGTAAAAATATAGCTGCAAGCAGCGATTACCGGGGTTCAAACGCTTAGGGCATTTAGGCATAATATACACATTATTTAGCAAGGCTGTACCCACCTAAATTAATGATTAAAAAAAGCATTTTTTGTGAACATGAAAACATTACAAAACATTGTAAAAATATAGCTGCAAGCAACGATTACCGGGGTTCAAACGTTTAGGGCATTTAGGCATAATATACACATTATTTAGCAAGGCTGTACCCACCTAAATTAATGATTAAAAAAAGCATTTTTTTTCCCCAGGTAATTTATAGTACTACAGAAATACACTGTTATAGCGCCAGCTGTGGTCCAATCTCCTTAAAACTTTGCATGCTTGTTTAAAATCACCTGTCGCATGTGACCACCAGGTTTTGTGAAGTTTTGAGTTTTCCTTTAGGCTTTATAGGATTTCAGGTCAATTTGAACAGGCCCCTTTTCTAAATGACCCTGTTATAGCCTCCCAAAGGGTACATTTCAATTGTTCAATTGTCGATTGCCTGATTCTGAACAACTTTGCCTCTATAGGACCACTGCTGTCAATGAAATTGTTCTTTGAAAGTTTGACATTATTTAAAAAGTATACTGTTGCGAAATACAACAAACAAAAAAAACTAACAAACAATGCAGTACAATTCTCTGGACTCTCTGGGTCAATAATTATCAAAAAATACCATAGAAATACAGTGTTTTTAAGTCCTTTTTAACTGTTATAGCACCAGCTGTTATCCAATCTCCTTAAAACATTGCATGCTTGTTTACAATCACCTGTTGCATGTGCTTAGCAGGTTTTGTAAAGTTTTGAGTATAAACTTTATAGGTTTTTGGGTAAATTTGGACAGGCCCCTTTTCTAAACAACTCCATTATAGCCTTCCAAAGGGTCAATTTCATTTGTTTTTTTTTTTTTTGATAATTATTGACCCAGAGAGTCCAGAGAATTGTACTGCATTGTTTTGTTTTGTTTTTTGAGGTTGAGTGTAAAACCTAAGAGCATTTCGCAACAGTAGACTTTTTAAATAATGTCAAACATTCAAAGAACAATTTGTTTGACAGCAGTGGTCCTAGAAGCAAAGTTGTTCAGAATCATGCAATCGATCGTATAATGGGAAGATCCAGTGTATGTAAGAACGTATGAACATTTTCTGCAAGTCAAGGTCATTCACCAAAGAAATAGTGTTTTTGAGTCTTTTTTAACTGTTACAGTGCCAGCTGTGGTCCAATCTCCTTAAAACATTGCATGCTTGTTTACAATTACCTGTCGCATGTGCTCAGCAGGTTTTGTAAAGTTTTATGTATAAACTTTATAGGTTTTTGGGTAAATTTGGACTGGCCCCTTTTCTAAACGACCCCATTATAGCCTTCCAAAGGGTAAATTTCAAAAAATTTTTTTTAATAATTGTTGACCAAAACAGTCCAGAGAATTGTACTGCAGTTTTTTTTTTTTTTTTAACAAACGATTTGATTGACAGCAGTGGTTCTAGGCACAAAGTTGTCCAGAATGAGGAGTTCTATCGCATGTTACGAATATCAGCCAGTGGCTGATTTCTTTCAGATTTCTCTTAGACCTTTGAGGCCATGAGTCGATGAGGCCTCCGTTAACCTTATCTAACAGGTGCTCAAATTTCATCGGCCAATGGTGGCCATGTTTTTTGAGATACGCAAATGTCCTTATAGACACCTGTGGTATTTTGGACCAAGAGTACACTGATTTTCATCTTGAAAGGACAAATGGTTGTGTAGATATAATGCTTTTTCTCTCTAATAGCACAACCAAATAGCCAAGCTCTGTAATATCTTTCCTGTGACCTCAGATTGAGCTCTTACATAAGTGTTCTGAGTTTAGCAAAGATATCTCATTCCGTTCAGGAGTTATAGGCATTTTAGTAAAAGTGGCCCTGGCCCTTTCAAACGTATTGGCGTGAGTCAAAAGTTCAACTTTTTTTGGATAATTATGGATATTCACTTTCCAGAGAATCTTTCTGCACTGGTTTGTTTCGATCAGGCGAAAAACCCAGGACTAGTTTGCAAAAGTAGGTTTTTTAAAAAAAGAATTTAGAATCTGAGGCATGTGTTTTGTCTGCTATGAGCCAAGGACTCCAACAACATAAGACACTTGAGCCTGTGACGGACAGTTTTGGAGTTATGAGCAATTTCGCACTTTTGATCGCTGTAGCGCCCCCGTCAGGCCAATTGGGGTGAGCATGGGTCAAGTTATAGGCGGTACGAGTACTACCATCCCTCCAAGTTTCAAGTCTCTACGACATACGGTTTGGTCGCTGATCCATGACCATTCTAACAATTACAGTAGGGTTTCAGCGCTCCACGCTTAAACTCCTAATTATTATTTTTACAGCAAGAGAAATGTCTAATTTTTTCTCAAGTACTTCATGGCAGCACAAAGAATATGTGGAGACCACATACTGCATTTGTCCTTTTCTAAATCATGAAATAAAATCCTGAGAAGTGCATATTATAGATTAAATGATGTGTCGGCCCTCATTCCCAAGCAGAGTCATCCTAGCATGGTAAAACCAACATTTGCTCAAAGGTAAATTGATTTGAGCTTAACTAATGCAAGGCTAATTAATTTATATATTGATTCAGGTCATAGTAGAGGAGACAGTAACTAAAGCGTACACGGGTCCATGGTGAGTATGCTGTAGAAATACACTATTATTACCATTTTAATCTAATGACTCTCCCTTGTTTTTAATAGGTTATCAGCTTTGAAATAAACCTCCCCATCACTCCATCATAATTGTCATCATAATCAAATATTGTTAAAATGTTGTAAAAGTAAGCTATTGATCATTTTAGTTCTTGATATCTAATGCGTTAGCATAATGAACCATAAAACTGGTGAATTAACAAAAATCTAATTTAAAAACAAACTATGCTGGATTTGAACTCAAGTCTTATGCATATTAATGCCATCAATCAACTTGCAAGAGCACAAGTGAAGTGTATAACAGCAGAAGGACAGCCTGTCGGCTCAGACTCACCTTGAAGATGGCGTTGGGCTGCTCATTCAGGTTGACTTTGGTGACAACTCGCCCTGTGTCCGTCTCCACATCAAAGATACTTCCACTGTACGGAGACAGATCCTGATCCACTCTGTAGCGCACTTTACTGGCAGGCGTACCCTGAGGGAGGAACACGGTTAGTATCAACACATCCCTAGAGCATGTCTGCTTGCATTTTAAGGACCAAAGTTGCTGTATTATTATATTTAATTCTATGCATCACATCATTAGATAATTACAGAGCTCTATTGTTATCACCACTTCAAAAGGGATTTCATTATATTTTCTTTCCATGACAATGAATCATAATAATTTGCAGGATATTTTCTAAGCTATTTCCGTACTACAAAAGACAGACAGAAATCAGTGGCTTTCAAAATCCTAAAAAGGCAAATAAAAGCCTTTTAAGTACTTATTTCTAAATCTTGTGAGAAACACACTGAAATGAGTCATTCATTGAAATTACACATCACTTCAGGTTTTATATAAATGACTTCAAATAGCGCTGAAATGTACACTACCATTCAAAAGTTTGGGGCCAATATAATACTATAATTCAGCAAGGACACATTAAATTAATCAAAAGTAATAGTAATAATTTATAGTCATCAAATAATCCTTAAATCTTTTTTCAACACTTATGCAAGAAATGTTTCTTAAGCATGAATGGTTTCTAAAGGATCATGTGACACTGAGGACTGAAGTAATGACTGCTGAAAATTCAGCTTTGCATCACAGAAATAAACTGAATTTTAAAATACACTAAAATAGCAAACAGTTATTTAAATTGTGATAATATTTCCTAATACTAGTGATTTTACTGTATTTTTAATTAAACAAATGCAGCCTCAGTGAGTAAAACAGCCCTTGTTTAAAAACATTTTAACAACCTCAAACATGTTTTGCTTAAAAATCGCATGAACTATGTTTCTGTTGCATTTATGGTGGTATTGGTCACAAATATGTTGTTTGAAAAATAACAGCTCGGACATTCAGCAAAAATCTTCTTTTGTGTAAATCATAGAGGTTTTAGAATGACATGAGGGTGAATCAATAATGACAGAAATTTTATTTTATGTGAGTGAACTATTCTTTTAAAGGATTGACTTTTCTTTGAATAGCTGGTTTGAACTTCCTCAAAGGTCTCTTGGGCATCGTGTTTTGTAGAGCTACAGAGAGCTCCGTCTGCTGCACCTCATTCTACTGATACTTTATAGCTCTTCCGTCTGGCTGCGTCATAAAAGTTTGATGCTTTGTGCTGTGGTAAACATACAAAGTCATTTATACTGCAGTAGAAAGAGACAGAAGCAACATCACATTTACATCTCTGACAGCCAAGAAATTAGTTTCTAGTTTTTTTTTTTTAAAGTCCATGTCAAAATTTTTCTATGGCTTATTATTTGTGTCATATTTCTCTGGCACCCCCCCATGTTTTCAAAGCATTATTTAAAAAAGAAATGCATAATTTAACAGCTTCTGTGGCAGGCCATGAAAATAAACAGCACCGTAGTCTGTTTGACAGCAGACGGCATGAACAGGAAGAGTAAAACAGACAGATTTACCTCACCCGACCACCTTAATCTCTGTTAAGACGATCACACCACTACGTTTAGGGAAAGTAAAGTTAAATCCGATGACCTGACATCACTGTATCACTAGACACTGTCCTGGTTCTCGTGTAAAATCCAGTCATGATGTCAAATAAGGACATCAAATGCAGGCAAAATCTGCTATAATGAACAAACCAGAGAGGTTTTAACAAGCTTTGGAAGCACAGATAACCTGAATTTATGCTAACAGTCATAATATTATCTTCATATGAAAAGATACAGTAGTCTTGATGCAGTATTATGATAAAAAGAATCATTAAATGCACTATTAAGGTACGCCGTATAATGCATATAATCACAGCTAAAGGCCATCACAACCCTTTCAGCTATGACATTATTCACAGTGCCCCATGGCCCTGAGGGATTCATTGTTTTGATAAAACATTTACTACATAATAAAAATATTAATGACTTTTTAAAAATAGAAACAAGCTAATCAAGTACCCTCACCTATGAAATACGGTCTCTGGCATAAAAACAATAACAAAACATGCTCCCCATAAGTGCTGGGTAGTTAAATGGTTTTTAATTTGACATCATGGTGCGAGACACTAGTGGCATGTTTATACAGACACCCTTGATGTGCATTATATTAATTAAGAAATAATGAATTCCATAGAAGATCAGGACCAAGTTAATGACATACTATTATAGTAAGTATACAGTCATCGCCAAAAATATTGGCACCCTTGCAATTTCTTTCAGAAAATGCAACCCTTCTCTCAGAAAATTGTTGCAGTTATGTTTTAGTACTCGCATGTTTTTTTTTTAATTTGCATTGGAAAAACACACACACAAAAAAAAAAAAACAGAAGAAAAGTCAAATCTGAGACAATTCCACACAGAACCCAAAAAATGCACTGGACAAAATTATTGGCACCCTTAACTTAATATTTGATAGCATCCCCTTTGGAAAAAATAGCTGAAATTAATCGCTTCCTGTAACCATGAATCAGCTACTTACACCTCTCTACTGGAATTTTGGACCACTCTTATTTTGCAAACTGCTCCAGGTCATTCAGATTTGAATGATGCCTTCTCCCAACTGTTGTTTTGAGATCTCTCCACAGGTGTTCTATGGGATTCAGATCTGGACTCATTGCTGGCCATTTCAGAACTCTCTTTGTTTGTAACCATTTCTGAGTGCTTTCTGAAGTGCGTTTCAGGTCATTGTCCTGCTGAAAGACCCATGGCCTCTGGTGGAGACGCAGCTTTCTGACACTGGCCACTACGTTGCACCCCAAAATTCTTTGGTAATCATCAGATTTCATGATACCATTCACACAGTCAAGGCATCCAGTGCCAGAAGCAGCAAAGCAAACCCAAAACATCTTTGAACCTCCACCATGTTTGACTGTAGGGACTGTGTTCTTTTCTTTGAAGGCCTCATTTCTTTTTCTGTAAACAGTGCCATGATGTCTTTCACCAAAAATCTCTACTTTTGTCTCATCTGTCCACAGTACGTTCTCCCAGAAGGATTCTGGTTTTGTCACATAAGTTTTGGCAAACTCCAGTCTTGCTTTTTTATGCAGTGGTGTCCTCCTATGTCTCCTACCACAGCGTCCCTTTTCATTCAGATGGCGATGGACAGTGCGAGCTGACAGTGTTGTACCCTGTGTCTGGAGATCAGCTTGAATTTGTTTGGAAGTTAATCGCGGTTCTTTATCCGTTCGAACAATCCTTCGCTGTAATTTTTCATTAATTTTGCTGTTCTGTCCACATCCAGGGAGGTTAGCTACAGTGTTATGGGCTGTAAACATATTTGATGATATTGTGCACAGTGGACACAGGAACATTAAGATCTCTGGAGATGGACCTGTAGCCTTAAGATTGTCCATGTTTTTCCACAGTTTTTTCTCTTAAATCCACAGACAACTCTCTCCACAGAGTCAACTTTTCTCCATTTGAACTGGTTGCAAGTGTGATTATTATATTGCCCACACCTGTTACTTGCCACAGGTGTGTCTAAATACAAATTAGAGGAGCATCACATGCTTGAAAAGCAATTATTTCTCACAATTTTGACAAGGCGCCAATAATTTTGTCCAGTCCATTTTTAAGTTCTGTGTGAAATTTGATCAAGTTTGACTTTTCTTCTCTGTTTTTTTGTGTTGTTGCAGTGCGAACAAAAACAATAAGCACGTGAATACCAAAACATATGCAATTGGAACAATTTTCTGAGAAAAGTGTTGCATTTTCAGACAGAATTGCAAGGGTAAGTAAACAACTCACACGCTTAGATAAAACCACTTTGTTACATCAGAATAAGACTGTGGCATGAAAACATGATCTGTGGGAGTGTTTAGTGAGTAATCAGTTTGGTTTCTCTGTGTCTGTGAACAACATTTACCAAGCTTTAATGACTGATGATACTAGAAATTAAAACATAGTTAAAAGTATAAAAGTAACTACTAAAAATAATAGCTGAACATAAGTTCACAAATAACATATATTGTTTAAGTTGTTACTGCCTCGAGTTATTATTTTGGAATGAATGTAAAATGATTAAAAACACTTGATAATATTTATACTTGGCTTTAATAAATAGAATATTGATTACATTGTTTAATGTAAAAATATAAAACTGATTTTTCTTTTCTTTTTCTAATAGTGTAATTAATGTTTAATTAACCAAGAAAATGCATATGAGACATTAATTTACGTTTGAGTTAAAAAAAAAAAAAAACACAACAAGAACAACAAAAAAAACTTTGAGGACTTTGCCTCCTCATTTCAGAACAACACCACAGACCACTGATTTTATATATATATAATATAATATAATATAATATTTTATATAAAATATTAATTTTTCTACCTTTGTCACAAAATACTGATATATCAGATTAAATGCAGTTAATGTAATTAAACAAAATATCAAGTAAAAAAATAAATAAACATATAATTTATATACATTCAAACTAGCTGTCAAAAGTTTGTAATAATTTAGAAATGTCTTATTATGCATTTACAGCATTACGCTCTATTGTACAACTAAGCCCTAAAAAGTACAGTTAAGGCCTGTTCACACCAAGAACGGTAACTATAAAGATAACTATATTTAGCGTCCACACCAGCAGACGATATCGTCTGTTTATTTTAAGTGTATACTCATCTGCCGCTTTAAATTTTCAAGTTCATGATAGCAGGATTGCTTCTGATTGGGTGTCGATATGTTTTAGCATTCATCAGCTGGAAAAAATAATTCTGAAAGCAATTCCAATGACATAGTTTCTTTGTGCCTTTATCCTTATAACTGTGGTGTGGACTATTCTGGTGCTATTCTGTAATACTGAGAACGATTTTTAGAACTATATCTTTATCGTTATCACTGGTGTGAACAGGCCTTTATCCTTAAACATGACAAGGAAGCATTCCCTCTGGGTTAAGCAATCAAATTAGACAGGCCTCGCTCCTGCTAATACAGGATAAAATCAGTTAACTGTTTAATGCCTGACATTCATGAGTCATTTTGCACGGGTGTCACTGTCAACACTCAAACGTGAGTCAGTCACATTAGCAGGACACATTAAGTTTCTGTCTGGTGATTGTATTCATGCTCTGGCGGTATGATTAATGGCTGCCGGTTGTTCTGCTCTGTAGTGACACTTCAAGGATGGAAGTCCATTACTCATCCCTTTAAATCTTCTCAAATAAAAGGAAGTCAGCGCAGGACATGAGGTTCAACCGGCATAGAGGCAAAGGAGGAGCTTTCATTACCCAGTGACCTTTGCAGCCGTGCATATAAATACAGTGTCATTATCTCATATCCCCATTGCGGACTGGAAACGCAGTGCTGCTCGTACTGTAATCATTGCTGTTTGAACGGGACCCTAATGAGGACGGTCACTTCCTGTCCTTGTTCTGCAGTGCTCTTTTCCTTTCAAGGCCGCTTCCGAGAATTGGATTTTTAAAGTGAGAATTATCCGAC
Organism: Labeo rohita; assembly: GCF_022985175.1. Classification (NCBI taxonomy): domain Eukaryota; kingdom Metazoa; phylum Chordata; class Actinopteri; order Cypriniformes; family Cyprinidae; genus Labeo; species Labeo rohita. Next base: position 28,585,282 of record NC_066881.1, read on the forward strand.
TTTAATTCCAGTCATGCCTGAGAGAGACGGAGATTGAGCTGCTACACGTCTCCATGGTGATTCACAACACAACCGGAATGATGAATCTGGTATTTCAGTGGGGCTTCCAGGGTCATCAAAAAAACTTTCTTCCCAGACATCAAAACAAAAACGTACTTGCTTCACAAACACACACATGCACAAAACACAGCCTCGAGAAATTCACAAAAACGCATGCCACTCATAATAATGAGGCCGTCATCTTATAATTTTTCGTAAACCTTGGCTGCAATCTGTAGATGTGTAACCTTGCGAGAATAAAATATGAGCGTGCTCTGGACTCGACAATAAGGATTTCGGTCAGGTCAGTGGATCAGATGAGCCAGGGCCAAAGGAGGCAAACATGAAAAATGTTTCTGTTTTTTAGCAATATTTTGAAAGTTACCTTAAATTCAAGCCTGAAATAGCATATTTTACAGTGCAACTGAATGGAAAAGTGCACCCATGGTGGCAAATAATGCCTGAAACAGTGTTATTAAAAATTTTTGTTAATTGAAAAAAAAAAAAAAAAAAATCATTCATTGCTGAAAAAAAAACAAACAAAAAAAACAAACCAAAAATCCATTTTAATTAGCGTTTCTTTACAAGATTTTTTAAAATATAAAAACAACATTACATACTATGGAAGCCTGTTTCCACCACTGAATAAAAAATTTAAAAAGGTAATTGCGTCTTTTTATCTAACAATTCTGATTTTCTTTTCTTGCAATTCTGTCTTTTTTTCTCAGAATTGTGAGATATAAACTTGCAATTCTAACTTTTTTATTTGGAATTGCATGATATAAATTCACAGTTGTGAGAAAAAAGTAAGAATTGCAAGATATAAACTCATTATTGCCAGAAACAAACTCGCACTTGCGAGAAAAAAGTCAGAATTCCAAGTTTTTCTCTCACAATTCTGACTTTATTTTCACAATTGTCCATTTATATCACACAATTTAAAAAAAAAAAAGTACACCTAATTTTTTTAAGCATGAAGACCCATGTCTTCCTGACATTTATTCAAAGAAGCATCTAAAGTATACAAAGACCAAAGTTGTGGTATTTCAAGATATGTTTAAGAAACATTTTTAAGATATTGTAAAAATAATTATATTTTGAGTTTCACAACAACAACAACTGCATTCTGTTCCATTCTGTGCTTTTGTGTTGATTTTGAGGCTTGAAGACTTCAGTACTCATTGATTGGAAGAGGATGGAATAGAAAATCACCCATACATTATTGAAGAATATTTCCTTTTGTTATCAGCAGAAGAAAAAGTTTGAAAAAGAAGAAAGAGACTTTGGAGCAAGTAAATAATGAAAGAATTTTCATGTTTAGATCATTTATTCCTTTGTCTCTTAGCACAACAAATATTTTATTGACTATTGACCTCTAAAGTAACTTTTTGTATATGCATTTGCTATATATATATATAGGTGTTTTTTTTTTTTAAACAAAAAAGTAAATAATTATTTTTGGATTTTTTAAACCATTAGTACGACAAATAAACTGTCTTTCCTCAGAGTCGTCAGAGTCAGGCATTGTTGTGTCTCTGTCTAGTGAGAGTCCTTCAGGTTAAGCTGTGTGTCAGAGACTCCCAGCAGCACACACCTCTCTCTGACACACTCCTGTCCCCTATGGTGATGCAAGCACGCAGGGTCCCGATCGTATGGAGGGATTCAGAGTCACCCTGAAACACCCCTCAACGTCCTCTCTCACCTGCTGTCAGGAGTCAACCTGTCATGTAAAAGCACTTATCACTATTCACTGAAAATCTTGCCCTCCATCTCAAATCTCATTCGTATCCACATTTACTCAGATACGCTGTGGCATGAGGTTTGTTGTCAGTGATGCCATTGGTTGTTGGTTCTTGTGCATCTGAACTGATAATGAATGATTTAAAAAGAAGATTTTCAGTGAATAAAGAATTAAGTTGTGGTTTATTTTTAGTTGTTGTTGTTGCCTTTTCATTTATTTACATTTAATTTTTAGCAGTTAAATATCCAGTATGGCAATCAAACTATAGCAACTCAAGTGACACTAATTTGTGAGTCACTAATTAACTTTCTTATACATAACACCCAAATAAATAGACCGACAGACAGACAGACCGACCGACACATAGATACAGTAGACAGACAGACACATAGATGCAGTAGATAGACAGACAGACAGACAGACCGACCGTTACATAGATACAGTAGATAGATAGACAGACAGATAGAACAGACAGACAGACAGGCCAACCGCCGACACATACAGTAGATAGACAGACAGACAGACCGACCGACAGATACATAGATACAGTAGATAGATAGACAGACAGACTGACCGACAGACAGATACATAGACAGAGCAGACAGACAGACCGACTGACCGACCAACAGACACGTAGATACAGTAGATAGACAGACAGACAGATCCGACTGACCAACAGATGAATAGATAGAACGGACCGACCGACAGACAGATACATAGATACAGGAGACAGACAGACTGACCGACCGCCGACACATAAATACAGTAGATAGACAGACAGACAGACCAACCGAGAGACAGATACATAGATACAGCAGACAGACAGACAGACAGACAGACTGATCGACCACCGACACATAGATACAGTAGATAGACAGACAGACAGACAGACATACCAACCGAGAGACAGATACATAGATACAGCAGACAGACAGACTGACCGACCGCCGACACATAGATACAGTAGATAGACAGACAGACAGACCAACCGAGAGACAGATACATAGATACAGCAGACAGACAGACAGACTGACCGACCGCCAACACATAGATACAGTAGATAGACAGACAGACAGACAGACATACCAACCGAGAGACAGATACATAGATACAGCAGACAGACAGACAGACAGACAGACAGACAGACATACCAACCGAGAGACAGATACATAGATACAGCAGACAGACAGACTGACCGACCGCCGACACATAGATACAGTAGATAAGACAGACAGACAGACAGACAGATACACAGCAGACAGACAGACAGACAGACACATAGATACAGTAGATAGACAGACAGACAGACAGACCAACCGAGAGACAGATACATAGATACAGCAGACAGACAGACAGACAGACAGATAGACAGATCCGATAAACTGACAGACAGACAGATGGACATAGATACAGCAGAGACAGACCGAGACCGACCGACCAGACAGACAGACAGATACAGATGGATAGATACAGTAGACAGACAGATAGACAAACAGATAGACAGAGAGACCAGCCGACAGATACATAGATACAGCAGACAGACAGATAGACCGACTGACCGACCAACACATAGATACAGTAGATAGACAGACAGACAAACAGACAGACAGACAGACAAACCGACAGACAGATACATAGATACAGCAGATAGACAGACAGAGCAACCAACCGACAGACACCTAGATACAGTAGATAGACGGACGGACGGACGGACGGACGGACGGACAGACAGACCGACCGACAGACAGATACATAGATACAGCAGACAGACAGACAGAGCAACCGACAGACAGACAGATACATAGATACAGCAGACAGACAGACAGAGCAACCAACCGACAGACACCTAGATACAGTAGATAGACAGACAGACAGACAGACAAACCAACCGACAGACACCTAGATACAGTAGATAGACAGACAGACAGACAGACAAACCAACCGACCGACCGACAGCAGACAGGCAGACTGATAGACAGATCCGACTGACCGACAGATGGATAGATAGAACAGACAGACCGACCGACCAACCGCTGACACATAGATACAGTAGATAGACAGACAGACAGACAGACCAACCGAGAGACAGATACATAGATACAGCAGACAGACAGACCGACCGACCGACCGACAGACAGCAGACAGACAGACTGATAGACAGATCCGACTGACCGACAGATGGATAGATAGAACAGACAGACCGACCGACCGACCGACCGACCGACAGATACATAGATACAGTAGACAGACAGACAGATAGACAAACAGATAGACAGACAGAGCGACCAGCCGACAGATACATAGATACAGCAGACAGACAGACAGACAGACAGATAGACCGACTGACCGACCAACACATAAATACAGTAGACAGATACATAGATACAGTAGACAGACAGATAGAACAGACAGACAGACCGACAGACCGACAGACAGATACATAGATACAGCAGATAGACAGACAGAGCAACCAACCGACAGACACCTAGATATAGTAGATAGACAGACAGACAGACAGACAGACCGACAGACAGATACATACATACAGTAGACAGGCAGACATTTTTTTTTTTAATTGTAACATTTTAATAATATTGATTAATATTTATTTTAAATACTATTTCACAGGCCATTTCTAAGAGTAATATATTCAATTTTCATGAACCCTTTGAAGGCCTTATTTTCATGTCACTCAATGTTCAACTGAATAAGATGTGGGCTAAAAAGTGGTTCCAGCACCCCTGCTGTTCCTGTGAATGTACCGTCACCGGCACAAACTAAAACTCGTAAATCTGTGACCATCCAGCGAAACATTAAAAGCTACAAATTTCAACACCAACATCGCTGTTCATTTTAACACCCACTAATGAAAAGGCCATTCCTGAACACCGATTGAAAACACTTCCTCTGTGTAACAGACACCCCTGCTGCGAGCTTTGTTTCCCTTAGAGGAAAGTGACGGGAACAAAATTGACCATGGCCAAAAATAAATAAATAAATAAAGGCTGTAAAGCTGTTTGTGAAGTTTGGCAGCTGTAATAGACAAATTAACACACTTTAAAACTACTTTTACACACTAACTAAATTCAGACGTCTTTGAAACTTTTGCCACCGTGTTCCAGAGTTACTGACAAGCAATAAAGTCTGTTAACAACACGTCCACACTGCATACAGAGACTCAGAAACCCACAAAACATCTTTCTGTTTTACAGTCTGTGGATGATAAACATTTACAGGCATTCAGCGCATATCCAGCCCCTGGCGTGCGCTGCCACTCTGAATAAACCAAACCTCAGGCAGCGAATAACCTTGTTTATGTAATTTATAAGGTAATAAGAGATGTGTGTCTTTGCTATACTGTAATGGCCTTGTGTTTCCCTCCAGCTGTAAAAGTTGCAGAAGCGTGCTGGGCTGCATTCTAAAGCCCAATAAATATTTCCACTCTCTGATGAAAGCACAAAAAATCATTTCCAGATTCACCACGGTGTCAAAATTTCTGTGCCGTTGTGTGTAATTTCATTTCGGAGTCGTCTAGCGAGTGAGCGAGAGAGAGAGAAGAGGTCTGCAGATGGTAAACGTAAAACGGCTCTGTCAGATCAATCAAATAAAGATGCAGAGAGGGAGTGACAGCGCAGAACAAACCGATTATCCACAACAACAGACTAACATGTTAATGGAGGGACATGTAAACAGGTACACTCAACTCTCACTACTGCATATAAACACTTCAGATGAAGACATTCAAAAGAGACTAGGGATGAATTCATGCATTCAAATGAATGAATGTACTAACTAGTCTTAACTCTAGCTAACACTGCCAAACTTTTAGTCATATGTAACACATATCCTTGCCAGAGCCACGATTTGCTAGTGTTTACACTAGAATACATTAAAAAAAACATGTCAATGTAAAGGAATTTGATTTTATGTCACAAAAAAATCTAACATACATTTATAATATACACTAATATACATAAAGTACTTTGTACTTTAAACTTTTAAATAGATGTACTTAAATATTTTCTTTTTTATTTTAGAAGGTTTTTTAGTATTTAAGAAAATAATTAAATATAATTAACAATTGAAATTATTCAAATTTAATATAAAAAATAAAAAAATTATACATATTTTCCGTTTTTTAACTTTCATAATTGTATATACAAGGGGTCGACTGACTATCGGTGCAGCTTTTTTGGTTATCGGTATTGGTCATTTTCAAAACCGATTTGCCTGGTAAAATAATGTAAAAGCATTTAAAGAAAGTTTGTGTCAGAGCCTTTGTTATTCTTAATTTTGGCATAAATTTTCATTTTTACACCAGACATATATATCGGTTCAAAATATCAGTTATCGGTCTACTTGATCTGTAATAATCGGTATCAGCATCAGCCCTAAAACATCGGTTGACGCCTAGTATATACAGTACAAACGTTTGGGTTAGTATGATTTTTTCAATGTTTTTTAAAGAGGTCTGTTATGACCACAAGGCTGCACTTATTTGGTCAAAAATACAGTAAAAACTGTAATATTGTGAATTTAAAAAAACTGTTTTCTGTGCTAATATATTTAAAAACGTAATTCATTCATGTGATGCGAAGCTGAATTTTCAGCATCTTTACTCCAGTATCACATGATCTTTCAGGAATTATTCTAATATGCTAATTTGCTGCTCAAGCAGCATTTGTTATTATTATCAATGTTGAAAACGGGATGTTTTGCTTAATAGAATTCTTTGATGAATAGAAAGTTCAAAAGAACAGCATTTATTTGAAATCTTGAAAATCTTTTATATTGAGATTCACCAATCGACCGGCCAGGGACCGGAATTAGCCGATTTTTCACATGATTGGCCCAGACCGGTGACCGGCCGGTCAGTCTGCTGATTCCAACCCGATCCAGTTTAACGTCACATTTCTGCCAACTGATAATGAGGCTTGTGCAGCCTGAGTGAGTGAGAGAGAGACTTGTGCAACAAACAATACAAATAAGTGCAACAGCACTCATTGAAAGTTATAGATGCATACTGTGATAGAAAAAATACATATATTTATAACATATGATGTATGTAAGCAACATTACCTGACCAAGATGTTTCCCCGAAACAACACAATTACAATGTGACAGTAGTTCAATAAACAAGATTAATCAAAATTAAGTGATTTGCATTTTAGACACAATATTGACAGAACATATTTCCAATCAATGCCACAGCAGAACTGTTGAGTGCCTGCGAGGAACACGCAGCGGCGTTTCATTATTAAATGAATCCACGTTTTTGAGCGAATCGAGTGAGTCAATTATTCAGTAACCCCTTCATAAAGACAGTCATTTGCCTCGTTTCTGAATGAATCAGCCATTTGAACGAATCGGTTGAATGAATGACTAAAAGACTCACTCATTTGCCGTGACCTACTTGTTGTTTGGTTTTATATTTAAAAGTATCATTACATTTCTTATTTGTATGTTAAAAAAAAGATTTAAAACATCAATCTTACGAAATTATTTATGCATTTGCAATTTTATGGTTAAAATGCATTTATGGCACCTCAGTTTCATCAAACAGTCTGGGTAAATGCATCTAATGCCACTTTAGATGAAGCTTCTGTGTTTCCTGCAGTGCAAAGATGGAGTTTGTTGATACTGATTTCAATGGTAACAACACTATATTTTCTTAATTAATTGAAACAATGTAGGAATTTGATGTGAAAGATGACACATTTAATAAGATTAGGGGAAAAACATTTATAAACAGTGGGAATTGACATCTGTTTTTATTGTATATACCAGGGGTGGCGAACAACGGTCCTGGAGAGCCGCAGCCCTGCATAGTTTTGCTTCAACCCTAATCAAATGCACCTGAACAAGCTAATCAAGGTCTGAAGGGTTATTAGAAAGCAACAGGCAGGTGAGTTTGCCACCCCTGGTATATACTGTCAAATATAGTTCTTAGAAAGAAAATCATAATTGACTCTATTGTGTATAAACCTGTATCGGCAGGTCACAAGGCCAAGAAAATTGCAATCGGTGCATCTCTGCTTTTATAAAATTGTCTTTACTGTCTCTTTTGGTAAATTGAATGCATCCTTGCTAGAAAAAAAAAATCTTACTAACCCCAAACAGTAGTGCATTCAATTATTCATCTCAACGCTGTACAGCCCTGACCTCGAATGTGCAGTACTAGCCCCACATTTCATTTGAGACATATTTAAAATATTTAACTCTAATAAATATTCTTAATACCTAACCTTAAGGTTATTTTGTTGTTTAAAATCATATAAAAATGGAGTACAAAATATAGTCACAACCTGCAAAATTACAGGTCTGTCACGAAAATGATCACAGTTGGCACCAACAGCGGTTACTGTCATTTGAGAATGAGTCAGAGATCACAGAAGTATACTTCATTTGGGCTTTGTGTACTTACTGGAGGGTCCTGATCTTCTGCGAGCACAGTTGTAATGACTGTCCCTTTCTCTGCATTTGGAGCCACCAGTCCTTTATAAAGTGCCTGTCTGAACACCGGCGAGAAGTCATTCATATCCTGAAAAGAACACAGAGACAGAAACATGGATGAAATGTGTATTAATTACACTCATTAAAACGGACTGAGGTAAGCAGTGCCCGCTGGCAAAGTGATTCTGTTCCATCTGCTGTCGTCCCTTTAGTGAGGACTGACATAATGATAAATAGAGTATTAATCAGCTTATGGATGCTGCTGTCTCTCACTACTGTCCACTATCAAAGAGCATTTTACATGTTTTTTCAAGGAGATTTAAAGGGGTCATCAGATGCAAAGGTTATTTTTACATTTTGTTTGAACAGAAATGAGTGTTGGCAGTGTGTGTACACAACCACCCTATAATGATAAAAAAATTCATACAATGTTTTTTATATATATATATATATATATATATATTATGAGTAATATCCCTTTTTTTCAAATCGAGTCATTCTCAGCTTCTTGTTGGTGTGATATTACACCGACCAAGGCTGCTCCCACAATAGTTCATTGACAAGGCTCTCTTACCTTAGACCCACCCTGACTGAGCTGTAACAGTCCGACCGCCATTGTGTCGACTAGAGGTGTAGGGGAAGACAAGAATGTCTCCAACTGAGTGATTGAGGTGTTTTGTTGTTGAATGTAATAATGAACATAGAAGTCATCATTTACTTCCGACATACTTTCATTTTAGAAGAAAATGCACCCAGCAATCTACATAAACACATCTGTGTTTGCGCAAATCATTCATGATCCAACTTCACCTACAGTAGAAGTGAGTTAATGGTTTTTTATGCATCTTTGCAAATCACCTTTCTGAATAATGTGCTAATTAGCTGGAAATAAATACATTAATAAAAACTAAAATTGCACTAAAACTGAAACTGACACACTCATATGTAAACAAAAACTGGATGCGATTAATCGTTTGACAGTACTAAAATATGTGTGTGTGTGTGTACTTGTTTTTGGTACATTGTTGGGACCAAAAGTCCCCACAAGGATAGTAAAACCTGAAATTTTTGACATTGTGGGGAACGGCCTGCGGTCCCCACTATGTTAAAAAATGATTAAAAATAGTAAATGATGTTTATCTGAAAGTGTAACGATGCAAACATGTTTTCTGTGAGGGCTAGGTTTAGGGTTAGGGTTGGGTTAGGGGATAGACAATATCATTTGGTCAGTATAAAATCTATAGAAGTCTATGGAAAGTCCCCACAATTCACAAAAACAAACACGTGTGTTAGTGTACGCACACTACTGCAGCTATCTTTGTGAGGGCTGGTTTGAGTTTTAAACCACTGGAGTGAGGACAATTTTGGAAAGTGAGGACATTTTGGCTGCTTTAAAGGCCTGTTTGAGGGTCAAGACTTGGTTTTATGGATCAGGTTATAATCGGGTAAAGGCTAGGTTTAGGGTAAGGGTTTGGATGAGGCACTCAGTTCTGACAGGTAGGTTTAGGATAAGGAGCTAGAGATTGCATTGTGTCAATGTATGTCCTCACAAAGATAGCTATACAGAGCTGTGTGTGTGTGTGTGTATACACAACTGATATAATTGTCATTTATAAGGTTTCACTGCTGTTAGGCTCACTGGGTTTTGGAACCAAACCCTCAGAGAGACATGAAATTCAGCACTATACCGCAGAGGGAAGCTGTTATATTCAGTTCAGTGATATTTTTCTCATTGGGAGTTACCCACCTGAAATGTGCATAGACACACCCTAACCTTTTACCTCAGCATGAGCTCAAGTGGCTGAAACTACAGCAGAGGGGATATGGATCTATATGCAGCAAGCTGCTCTTCTCTGAGTCGAGGAGACGTGGGCTACAGACACTCACAAGATCGAAACAACCCTGCAACTATTCAGAGGGGTCAAGTGACCCTTTCTGAATGTTCTTAGGGGTCTTGACCCCAGATGGTTCTGCCCACACACACAGCCACACTTTGCCTGGGCGTCAGGAGAAAAGCACCTTTCCCTCAACCTTCGAAATCTCCCATAAGCCCAGCTATCATGACTCTACCCTGACATTAATAATATTGCCTTCACCTCAGCTCAAGCATCATTACAATTTGTTACACCATCTCCATTGCAGCAAAACTAACAGGGTGCAAACTTTGCTGGGTTGAAGGTAAAGATCACTGCAAGACACAAGAAACTCAAGATTCAAGGCACATCTGAACAGAGCAGCAGCACAACCACAACCACCGCTTTGTTTTTCACATCACAACAAAACACTTGCTGCAAAGATCAGGAAAATCTCTGGGGGTTTAATTTCATCTCATAAGAAATAAGTCACTGTGATCTATAAACACACACTTTATTAAGAGAAACAATCTTTAAAAAAATATTCTGGGCAATTTTTTAAATTTAAGACTATGTGCGATATGCTGTCGATCATTTCTATGAATCGTTAGGTCAAAAAGCTTATTACCTAATCTCTAAAACTGTCTAATAATAGACAATAAAATCTGTTAGCAGGAACTAACAATAACAGAATTTTTATATCTTGTTACTGATTATTTAAATGTGGAGGGGGAAAAAAAACCCTAAAAAAAAAAAACTATAAAAACATTTTTTGAAAACAAATAAAATATAAATAATAGATTAAAAATAAATAAATAAACAAAAACATTTTTTGTTAACTGAATTAAAACAGAAAAGACATAAAATATAAATAATAGATAAAAAAAACTAATAAAATTACAAAAACAAACAAACAAATAGAACGCACTAAAATAAAAATATCACCTGAAATTACCTGATCTCTAAAACAGTCTAATAATAGACAATAAAATCTAAAACTAACTATAACAGAATTTTTATATCTTGTTGTTACTGATTATTTAAATGCTGAGATTCGAACCCATAAAAAAACCCTAAAAAAACCCTTAAAAAAAAAAAGTTAATTAAATTAAAACTAAAAAGAAATAAAATATGAATAACAGATAAAAATAAATAAAAAAATAAATAAATATTACAAAAAGAAAACCCCCAAAACAAATAGAAAGCACTAAAATTACTAACTGGAAAGAAATAACACCTGAAATTCAATAAAATTATTCAATTAAATTACTAAAAATTAAACTTACATTGAATGAAACTGTAAATATAAAAATAAAAGTATATTCAAAATATTCATTAAAAACTATAGCAAATAAATAACACTGAAATGCTATTGATTATGAATACAACATAAAAATAATTAATTGCATCTAACATTAAACTTTAATGATAAATATGTACATATTTAATGTCCAAAAACACAAAGGATCATCTTAAATTTGTTAAATGGTACTTTTTGAACTTTAACTTAAAAAGCACGGATTAGTCTCATAAATGCAAGCGACTCTGCGGCGAGGTGGGTTGACGCTCATTTGCATGTATTTGCTCTGGACTTCCCACAGTTTGGCAAGTACAGACTGGAGTGATCAAAGGAAGCAAAACTGAATTAATGAGCCATTGGCGGCTGCTCGAAGGACTTGTTTGGAACGACCTTGTTGGGGTCAGTCGCTCTCTCTGGCCAAAACAAGAAACAAGGTGTGATTTGAGTGTGTTTTTCAAGAATTAACTGATCCATGTTACTCATAGGTATAAAGTTAATTTTCCCTGCACTAGTTTAATTCATAAGGGTAATATGCATCTTTTAGATACTAATATGCGCCCATTAGGGGAAAATAAAGTACAAAGACGTACCTTTTTAAAAGGATGACAGCTATTGTTCCTGATGTTCATTTTTAGTTTGTGTTAGCTATTGCGTTCACTAATGCTAATGCAAACACCCTCACTGAAACCCACAACATTTCTATCAGATTTACATAATTAAAAATGGAACTTTTTACATGAAGTTCAAGTTTATTTTTCAGCACACACACTCGCTCGCACTCGCTCCAGCTGCTGTAAACTGGAGGAGGCTAATCCTTCTGTTCTGATCCCTCGGCTAATCTTCGGAGGCGATGGAGAGCGCTCGCGTTAAAATCCTCACATAATTGCAGTCACAAAGCTAATGAGTCATTCAGGCCTGGAATAGCTGTGCCAGGCTAGCATCAGAACCTAGCTTTGTCTGTCACTCCTGTCACCGTCAACCAGAAATATCACAACGGGGAAGCAGGCGAACGCAGGCGAGGATCCAGTAAACAACGCCCACAATCCTGCCAACATAGAGGTTTCTCTTTCAAGACTAATTGAATTCAGAGATCAAATCTTTTGTAGGCATTACTGGAACAGAGTCAACAGAGCTTCTGTGAGAAGCGTTAGCATGTAGACGCTACGGACGGGCTTTGAAAGATCTAATCCAATCACCGTCACTAGACCTGATAAAATGTGCTTCCTTCCACCAACTTCAAACCACTTCTGACTGGAACCTGGTGAACTTTTAAGAGAGTTTTTGGTGCTGCCATTGAGAGTTTTTAATGCTGATGAGCGCTTCGCAAGCTCTTACCGTGATTCTAACGATGACTGTGGCCGTTCCAGGAGGGAGGACTCCTCCGTGATCTAACGCCTCCACTTCAAACGTGTAGGTGCTGTTGCCTGCTGCCAAGTCCTCAAAGTCTAGCGCCTGCAGGACTGATACGGCCCCGGTCAGACGGTTCACGGCGAAGAGCTGCCGAGCCGCTTCTGTTTTTATTCTGTAGGTCACGTTAGAGACGAGATCGGCATCCACCGCCTGAGAGACACGGAGGAAAGAGAACAGAGAGAATAAAGGTTAAAAAAGAGAGAATTAATGATCCCACACTTTGCCAGGTACTGCAGGAATAAAGCAGCCTCAAAAAGTTCCTTAAAGGCAAAGTAAAACCATTGATTTTATCCACTGCAATTTTTTGGACTGTCTCAGCTTGCTGTTACGTACCACAATTGAGGCAGGTAATACAATTAACTCATAACCATAAATAAAATTAGATTTTTTGATGTTTTATTTGCAAGACTAGACAAACTAACTAACAAACTAAATTATAACTATGTGTTCTGGATGTGCATACCAATTTAGTATTTTTTAAAGAGTAAATCGGATGCAAAATTCACTTTTACATGTTGCTTGCATATAAATGTGTCTTTGTAGTGTGTGTACACAACCACTCTTCAATGCTAAAAATCCATTCACTCCTTTTTATCCTCTAAAAACCTAAACAGTCTCAACTGACCCTTTGCAAAACCCGCCCTCCTTAGTTACTGTTGCTTTGTCTGACTAACAGTGCTGCTCTGACACTACACATAATGTTCTCACGCAGTGAAAGACACATTGTGAAGCATTCTTACAACATGCCGACACACAAGACAGAGCAGGTTACATCTGGTATGAAACAAGGCCTCAGTTTTAAAATGCTGTAATTTTTTAAGAAATTTAAAGGAGAAGTCCACTTCCAGAACAAAAATTAACAGATAGTGTACTAACCACTTGTCATCCAAGATGTTTACGTCTGTCTTTATTCAGTCGTAAAAAAAATTATGTTTTTTGAGGGAAACATTTCAGGATTTTTCTCCATATAACTGACTGCTATGGTGCCCCGATTTTGAACTTCCAAAATGCAGTTTAAATGCGGCTTCAAACAATCCCAAATGCGGTTGTAAACGATCCCAGCTCTTATCTAGTGAAACGGTTATTTTCATAAAAACAATCCAATTTATATACATCTTAATCTCAAACACTCAACTTGTCTCGCTTTGCCTGAACTGATTTTTTTCCGGTTCATGGCAGTTAGGGTATGTCGAAAAATTGTTCTCCCTCAACTTCAAAATCATCCTATATTGCTGTTTTACCTTTTTTGCTAAGGGTGTTTGATCCTCTTTGCATGTTCACTTTGCAAAGACTGGGTCAGTAGTTCTGCAGCAATGTAAGATGATTTTGAAATGATTTTTTAAGTTGAGGGAGGAAAAAACGATTGGAGTTTTTTGACATACCCTAACTGTCTTGAACCATAATAGACAGGGTACAGGCATAGCAAGACAAGACGAGCGTTTGAGATTAAAAAGCATTTAAATTGTATTTTTTTAATGAAAAAAAACATTCGTTTCCCTAGATGAGACCCTTCTTACTCAGCTGGGATTGTTTACAACCAAATTTGGGATCATTTGAAGCCGCATTTAAACCATATCAGTCCATTATATGGAGAAAAATCCTGAAATGTTTCCCTAAAAAAATTTATTTACAGCTAAAGAAAGCTTCTCCTTTAAACAATGAATACTGATTTGTGGCTCTTTAATGTGTTGTGACAGATCACTGTATTTGCCTTATTAGATCAATCCACATGTGAACAGATCGTCCTTTCTTCTTTACTTAAATCATGAAAAAAACATGAATGAACATCAGAACGTATTTCAGCTACGGAAAGACGCCAATACACAAAATTTTTCAAGTTTAAGTTCACCGAAGTTAATCTACTCGCCTGTCTGATTTGTTTGTCGGGCATTATGATTGGTCGGATCGCTTGTCAATCAAGCTGTTTGTGAACAGTCAATTGTCAAAGCGTTTTGATCCGCTCAGGCTCCGCCCATGGTCTCTGACGGACTGTCCCGTATTAGCATATTTCCACCCTCAGCCAGCTGTATGCTGTCCGCCATTATCTCCATGTTTGAGCAGCTGTAGCGACAACAATGTCTCGTAAGCAATGCAGGTGTTTTATATTTGGATGTAAAAGCTAGCATAAGAATCTTAATTTTCTTCTGACATCAGAGCCACTGAGGATGCAATGGATTAGTTTTGTTTTTGATGGTAACGTGCCACCAAAAAAGGAAGAGAGGGGCGGAGTGAGCAGTAGCTCATTATCATTTAAGAGAAATATGGAATATTTAAATATTTTTCTTACACAAATGCATCAATTCGCTTCAGAAGACCTTAATTACCCAGTAGCTGAGTGGAGTACTTTTTATGATGGATAGATGCACTTTATTGGACTTCAAAATCTCAACACCCATTCACTACCCATTTGTCTAAAAGAAGAAAGTCATATACACCTAGGATGGCTGGAGGGTGAGTAAATCATGGGGTCATTTTCATATCCCTTTAAATGAACTCTGAATCAGCTCATGTATTGTATTACTGCTGGAATTAAAGTTTTAAGGGGAGACACTGCAGGCAAAAAAAAAAAAAAGTTTTTTTTTTTTTTTTTTTCATGCACCTGTCAAGTTTGAGATTTTGGGCTTTTTGGTTTTTTGGTTTTAAGTGTAGACTAATGGAAAAGAAAACATCCAAAAGACACTGTAGAGTGTTTCCTTTATACCACTTTATCTATTTGTGTCAATAGATTTCAATTACAATACATATTTTGACAAGACAACTTTCTCAAAATGAGTTTTTTTCTCTTACACTGAGCAATAAATCTCCACTTCAGTAGCACTAAACTTTAAATGTTTGTTCCTGTCTATATTCTGAAGGTTTTTTACAGAAAGATTTGTTCATAATAACTTGCTTGATTATATACAACATTTTATTTCCCCCAAAAATGTGAAAATATGTTGTTTCCTGTCTGTTCTTTCTGTATTTTCTGAATTATGGAGTGACAAAAATGAGATACCCAAAATTCCCTCTGTAAAAAACCTTTGACTCTAATATGTCAAAAAAACAAAATCCAGTGTTTAGATTTTTGTACTAGAAATTTATGCAAATGAGCACATATTTCATTAAATAGTACCTTTATATTGCATATTTGAACCTAACATTTTAGAAAACTGTTTGCAATTATAAATATAATTAATCAACTTTCTTACTGTATTCGCCTGCAGTGTCTTACCTTAATTAAAAAAAAGAATTGGACGTGCTCATCCAAAACCCAAAGCTATAATTTTAGTGCACAGACATCTATCTTTTTTATTTTTTTCATCTAGTCTTGCCAACAAAATAAAATGCTAATATTAATAAAAGATCTATTACTACTATAAATACAGCTATTTGCATTAATGTGCACTGACATATTGTGCACAAACAGACAAATACCATGCATTAAGAAAGTAAAAATGGGCCATTTTTGATTTCCTCAATCACATCCCATTTCATTTGATTTCACATTTTGTTAAGCATTAATCATCTTAATGAACAATAAATATCACAGCAGAAGAGCAGCAAACATTCTCTCCAGGATACAAATGTATGAATTCCACTGCATTAAATGTTGATTTTTTTTAAAACTAACTTTTATGACTTTTCAGCATTGTCGTGTGAAATGTTTTACTTGAAAAGTGTGCTAGAGCTATCCTTCTTTAAAACAAATGCCACTTGGTTTAATATTTTGTTATACAGTACAATGCAATGACATTTATGCATTTCTAAGTGTGCCTCAGGTGTCCAGAAATATTTTGGGGCCAATGCACATGTTAAGCACACACTGAGTCATAGTTACTTTCCACATGTGTGTGCATCTGAAGCTTATTAGGAGTGAAAGTTAACAGGCAGCACAGCACAGGCGCTCTGAGCAGCTCTGTCTCTCTTAGGGTGTTGGAACCTTTCAGGTGTCTTCCTTTGATGTGGGAGGCACAAGGAATTAAATTCTACACTGATCTCCAAGGTTTCAGAAGTATATAAATAAAGCTCGGGACCCCCAGAGAGAAGCAGCACAGGGAATCTGATTAGTTGATCAGCCCCGGACCAGATCCTGTCACCAGTACCCACGACGCTCTGACACCAGCCAGTGCTGCGGGGACCCGAAGGTGTCAGACACAGCGAGATAAAAATAAAGCGGCAAGATCACTGTCTTCAAACAGTGTCACTCATTTGCCCCTCATCCACCGCCCGCACACACATACATAAACTTATTTTGCCTTCAGTCGGAATCCAAAAGGGGAAGTCACATTTTTTCCAATTGTGCCTGATGATAGTCTGAACATATATTGTTTCAGGCCAGATTGGACATGCATACCAATATGTGACATCTGGTCACATCTACTCGCATATAGCACTAAAAAAAAATATGTGTTCAACATATACACATTACCAGTTAAAAGTTGACACGCTTGATTTGGTGCACAATTATTATTGATACTCACTTATTTATATTATTATTAAGTTCGAAAACAGTTTTTGCCACTTAACATAATTGTAAAAACATAATTTTAATTTAATTTTCATTCATTTATTTATTCCCTTAGATTTTGTGATGAAAAAAGTTCAAAAGAACAGCATTTATTTACAATATTTTATAACATTATAAATGTCTTTAATGTCACTTTTATTTATTTATTTCTCATATTTTGTGATGAAAAGAACAACATTTATTTGAAATATTTCATAACATTATAAATGTTTTTAATGTTGCTTTTATTTAT